>NC_053026.1:580128695-580361876 GCF_003073215.2 Triticum urartu | reverse complement strand
GTATGGTCAAGACTCAATATATTCGAAAAAAGTTAAAAACCAAACCGTGCAATACTACAAGAGTGGATCATGATATGAAGGCCCATAAGCTGAAGTACACATTGGTGTTGATCACTGTTGTAGCCCAATAGGACGACACAAAATCCACATCGGTCAAGACCATGGATGTAACAATTAATGTTCGGGAATCTTATCTAACTGACGTTCGTTGGGACATGGTGACATTTCAAACATTTTTTCTGGTAATTTTAGTTGTGTCGGGGGTGGCATTTTTTCAGAGCGACATGACATTTTCTTGGGAGGATGGCAGTTTTCAACCTTCATTCCGGAAAATGTCATGTTGTTCTAGAGAAACTGTCACCCCACACATAACTAAAAATGCCATCAAAACGTTCACAAATGCACTCCTCCTGGCGAATGTTCGCCAGCTAAGGGGGTCCTTAATGTTTATATAGGTATTTTGATGCATTTTTTTTATGTTTAACAATATATTTAATAGACTAGCAAAAAGGCCCGTGCGTTGCAACAGGATATGCATGTCTCCTTTTTACCTTTTTCATGCATGTCCTCTTTTTTTCTTATATATAGGAGAATAGCGCAACATCTCATCTGTATCAGATCTTCTCTGCATTGTCTCTTTTATTTTTTTTATAGTGGACATCACATCTTTATTGGGTCCTTCTTTTATTTCTTGTCATGCATATCCTTATTTATTGGGTGTCTCTAGCAAATTTATCTTCTATTTCATGTCCAATCCTGATTTTGCTGAGGTGTTCATCCCGAATCTAAATCAGTACTGGTATGAAAAAAGATGAATAATGCATTGTTTATTAACATTGCAGCCTAGATAGTTTTTTTAATTTTTAACAGGTAAAATAACATCATATTTAGATTCTACATATTTTTCTAATCAAATTCCATATATAACATGTTAGATTTAAAGTTACGGTTTAGAAGATATGAGTATTAAAAAAACAGTTGATATGTACTGCAGGTTTAATGTCAAAAATATCAGGGGGTTTTCTATAAAATAGCATGACGGACTAAGAATACCTATTTCTTTTATTAGAAAAAATAATCAGGGGGGTTTCTACAAAACAGCATGACGGATTAGGAATACCTATTTCTTTTATTAGTAGATAGAGATTATAAATTTATTTCGCCAGGATCTTCATACTAACTAATGCTCAATCACAATGGCTTGACGGTGTCATAAATCAGCTGATATGGTGGAGCTAGCATAAACTGCTACGTTGATTCATGATGTATAACCCAGGTGGATTACACGACCTGCCGAGAAGGTGTGGCCACCAGCCAGCAAAACAACGCACGGGATGCAGTACAACACCTTGTTCTTTGGGTTTTTTTTTCGGGGATTGTTCTTTGGTCTTTACCAGTGTTGTGTTTTAATCTCTTTTTTCCCATGGAACTGATTTTGCACTTTATTTGCTAAAGGAATAAGGGTATATTGCTAGACAAGTTTGGAGTTTGTTTCAGTACTCCTGGGCTCTTGGCTTATAGAGTGATAGATCTCAAACTGCTAGCCGGGTCCATGTCCCGAAGTTTTGTTTACAGTTATGGACTGGTTCAGGCCTATTTAAAGATAATTTGTTTAATTTATGAGATTGCGAATATAAAGTTATGATCAAATGGTTTTAGGCAGTGGTGACAGTATATTTACAGAAATGTATACCATTCTATTGTCAAAATAGACGAGTGTGGCACTGGTGATGCACGCTGTTATAGTCTAATTTGTAATATGATTAGGAGAGGTGTTAGTACGGAGAGTGACACTCCAACCTATTTGCTTCCACTGCATACTACTCCCTCTGTTCCATACATTTTGTCAGAGTTGATTGTTCCATAAATCTTGTCGTAGTTGGTTTCCGACCAACCATAATAAGAATTATGGAACAGAGGAAGTAATAATTTTTGTAACCAAAGCCTAGCGACAGACATCCAGAAGAAGCTTAAGTGCACATGGATCAACGAAGGCTCAAATAAAAAAAAGTTTCTACAAAAGAAATCAAACATAAAGAAATGAACTAAAAGCATCATAGCTGCGGCAAGCAATATGAATAGGAGGAGTACCTTGATTTCCATTGATTCGAGATAGAAACCAATTGCGTTAATATGCTTCTCAGCCTGGGCAAAAAAGCCAACGATGCTATCATTATCCTGCAACGGAATGCGGAAAGGAATCCCCCTCCCTTCTCCAAAAGGTCCATGGCTCGAAGTATTGGTGGCGAGCAAAAGTGACGATACAAAATCTGGAACAGAGGAATTCGGACCAATTGTTCCAGAAACTTCCTTCACTACCTCTGAACGGCCAAGCAGAATCTACAGAAGACGAAAAAAACAGTTGTAAACAAAGCAAATGTAAGGTGTGAATGCATACAATATACTCCCTCCGTTTTTATTTAGTTCGCGTATTAGTTTTGGTCAAAGTCAAGCTTTGTAAACTTTGACCAATTTTATAAACAAAAATATTAACATATATGATAACAAATCAACATCATTAGATTTATTATTGAATGCACTTTCACATAGTATAAATTTGTTATGGTAAATGTTTATATTATTTTCTATAAACTTGGTCAAACTTTACGAAGTTTGACTTCAGTCAACTCTAATATGCGAAGTAAATAAAAACGGAGGGAGTACATTTTGTATACTCGTGTGAGTATGTACTACCACCATGAGCGCCCACATCTGGAGTTCATGCTCCAGTGAGCTTGGATTTTTTTGAAAGTTATATTTTAAAACTCTAAAAAATATGGAAATAATTACATGTACATATTGACGTATTCTACATATTTCTATTATTTCAGTAATAAATAGTACTTTAACGTGTGAGATACATCAGAACAATATTTTTTTGTGGATTTTTTAGATATGCCACATATGCTATGTGGTGAATATTTTGCTGGATTTGTAATAGTGCATCTAATATTTGCTATTTCAGGTCGATATATTATCTTTTCTATGTACCCATGTACAAAAATCATCAAAAATTATAGGTATATTCACACATTTGAAATTTTAAAAAGGTATAATGCATACACACATGGGGTATATAAAGCTTGGGAATGCATACTTATGAATATAGATGATGTTATACATTGATTAACATAAGCTATAGACAAATAAATTTTCGCTTCCTTATGGCGACAAAGTAATGTTAGGACCACTGACACTGACCATATGATTGTTCATACTCTGAGATGCATCCGATCCTCCCCACGGACCAGCAGTGTGCTGATGTCCATCGCAGTCGCTGTACGTAAACTTGAGTGAATCAATTACCTCGCCACTAAGAACTACCACGCTTATCAAACGTCGTGGTACCACGTCCAAGTCATGCGCCTGCCCTGAATTACCTCCCCATAGATCAACCTTGGTAATCAAATCCTGATTGCGAACCAATGGATGAGAAAACCGAGAAAATATTATTATTTTTTGGAATAAGGGTATACACCCAGCCTATGTATTTTTTTAAAGTGGTTAAATCAAATAGGACTCATTGCAAGTAAATTGGTACCTGTTTCTCCATTGGTCCTCTCGCAAGGTTCACATAGAGGCCGATTGCATCAACAACATGTCCAGAACGGCCAAAGAAGCCAACAATACTAGCGTTGCCCATGAGCGGACTACAAAAATGAGTTCCTCCTACTCCTCCAAAAGGTCCATAATTACGGACATTGGTGATAAGCGTAAGTGAATCTATAATTTTGCTTGCATATTGGTTAGAAGAATTAATTGTTCCGGAAATCCCCGTCAGAAACTCTGCTTCTCCAAGATCAATCTAAAAGAAAAAAATGTATGCTCTTAATTTTGTATTGAAAGCATATATAGTTTGAAATTTGGTGGTGTATCCTCTTCTTTCTCAATGAATAACATGCAGCTCTCTTGCATGGTTAAAATATATAGCTTGAAAGAGATATTGATACTCACCGTACTAAGGATGCCATCAGTTAAGTAATCGCAAACTCCCCATGGGCCTGCATGGTGTTCCAATCCGTGTTCGTCATTGTACGAAAATTCAAGCGAATATATGTACCGTCCACCTCGAATTGTTATGCTGTTAAGACATATGGGCTCCACCTCGACATCCCTGTTACTGCCTGCATGGTGTTTCAAAAAACTGTGAGGCATAGTTGGTTTTTATTAATTGGAAAAAACATGATAGATAAATATGCTTAGTTCAGCGAGTGAATATATCACCAGTGAAATGGTTGTGTGCAGAACTTATATTTTCTCCATTGCCCCCTTGAAATATGTGTATTTATGAAACATTTGATGGACATTAATCATGGTATAGTATGTACATTTAAAAAAATGCAAACATATAGTCGCAAAGACTTTGTACAAAAAAAGTATATGGTCATATTTTGCACCAGAATTACATTTGAATAGTATAACATACAGGACTCGGGTTGTACAAATTTGTATTTTTGTCGAAGCAAGCATATAGTCATATTTTGCACAAAAATTGGCACGCTTTTCGAGTGTGCTTGGTTGCATGCCAAATATTGGCTTTTCAATGTTCTGGCATACCAACATTTGGCAACTCATTGTGGCAATTTTGAGAGGTTCAAAAGATAAGTTGGCTGCTGACCAATCGGTGGCCAATTGTTTTGGATTGCCTGCATATATTTTTTTACACCAGACTAAGCAGCCTCTTAATATTAAAATGATATTTCATTGTGTCCAAAATAGTTTATAAGTTTTTGAGTATCTGTTCTCCCGGATAATAGAACAACCCAAGGCCGGTCCATGAACATCTAACTACATTAAAAGGAGGAATGCCCCACCAGTTTTAAAAATATGATTCCACAAAAAATCTAGATGGAGTTATGAAGGTCTAATGGTTGTGCTAAATTGATCTGCTAGGCGAAATGACCGGATGTTCTGCTTTTGTGAGAATTTCTAGCGTCGTCTCAATGTTTCTTCTCCATTATGTTGTTACTACATTCTTTTGTCTTTGCAGCTAATAGTTAACTAACATGGGTGTGCAGAGAAAATAAAAGTCACATTGCCTGGTGGTGGTGGCAGAGAAGCGAAAGCAAGGAAAATTAAGGTTTGGGTTACGGTTTACATGCCCCTGGCATGGGAGCGATGGGAGGCTTCTGAAGATCAAGCATTTTCCTGGATGATCAAAACGTGTAACTAGTGTGCATACAAGTTTTAGTGATTCACCCGCAAAAGAAATACAAGTTTTAGTGATAAACTAGTTTTGAAAAGTTAAGTAACAAAAACAAATACATCATACTAATTCGCTAAACAATTGTAATGGTAGAGGATGTTTGGCCCTGATATTACTAATGACTTTAATTAATTCTTACCAAGTTTATGCCCCTGGTATCACCTTCGATCTTTTGGTCAATGATATCACCTTCAATCTTTTGGTCAACAAGTGCAGCCTCAACCATCGTTCTACAAAAGCAAACCATGAACAACGATATCATAATGAATTTATGCACACACACACAAAAAAAAAGTGACCGTAGACGGATTTTTGTGGGGTGTAAGCTAAAGTAAAGCTAAAAATATACACATCCCTCAAGGAGGGCTCGTTGCAGAGGTGACGAGGCGGGCGTCCAAGTAACTCTTGCCGTCACTGTCATCTACCCATCTCGCCGCTGCCAGGAAGCATCGCCGGGCAAAGCCCGTGCGGCGCCGCGGTAGCGTGGAGGTAAGATTTGGGGGGGGGGGGCTCATGTGGAAGTGTTCGAGGGTTTTGTGGGACGGGGAAGGAGAGTGCTCTCGAGCAACAGTCTTCATTGAGTGGTGAGTGATGGCGGCATTGATGAAACCATGACGATTGAAGGGATCCAGCATGGTATTCTGCATAGCTGGTCCGTCCTGGCTGGATCATCGGAGAAGAGGGTGTCAGTGCATGGTTCTGGATGGCGGCAATCACGACATTAGACCCGGACATGTCATAAAATGGGTAAAAGATCAGATTTTCTTTAAATAGTCTTTGTGTTTGGTTTGGAGTGGCGAAGCGGCGATGTTTCCCCATGGTAGGAATTATGTTCTCCCAGCCCTATCCTTGTTTATTTTCATCAGCAAATGTTGTGTGGAGCTGTGTCTCCAGCAGATCTTCCGGGATCCAATCCGTTTAGGTTTTTGGTGGATCCATATGGATTCGGTCGGCTTTCATGGTCTTTAGAGTTTCTACATGTTCTTATTGCATCTTTTCTCTGGGACAGTGATTTTCTTCATAGATCACGGCCACTAGTGTCACCTGGTATGCATTGACGACTTCCCGGATGGTGCTTCTACAAGCTTCTGGGTTTCAAAAAGTTTGCCCCATCGAAGCGGAGGCCTAGGGGTGGCATCGAGCTATGCCTTTGCCTTCCCTGCATGCTTTAGTAAGTGCGGGAGACGGACATAACAAGTTATGCATGCCTCAAAGCAACCCTTGGCCTTCCTGAGAAGGAATCCCTAAATTGGTCATTTTCTGGAGCCAGGCTAAGGCGAGTTATGCATGCCTCTTCCCCGCATGCTTTAGTAAGTGCGGGAGACGGACATGACGTCTCGAATCCACCGTAACTCACACCCCTCTCTCCCTTCATCGACCAAACCCCATCCACACCTTCTCTCTCACACACACTGTCGCTTCGGTCTCACTGATGGCCGCCCCACAACCACGCCGTCTCAATCCTTGACCCGCCGACGCTGCCATGAGAACTAGCTCACCGCTGACACATGAGGGAGGGGTCCTATGACCCAGCATAGGTATGGAGGATATTGTGGGACCTTCCCCCATCTGCAGCAAGCTACGGTCCACGACAATCAACAGCCCGCCGGTGTTCCTCACCACGCCTGCAGCGGTAGCTACTTTGTCTGCTGATGTGGCAAGGATGGGGGTTGCGGATGCCGACACATTGACCATGATAGGGGTGGGGACTTCGGTAGTGCCTGCCAGGCCATCAGCCGCAGGAATGACGAGGATGTTGTTGCTCTTCCCACCAGGATTTGCTCCCGCTCCACCTCCGGCGAATGTTGTAAGTACATTTGATTGTGCATATCTGTTTTTCAGCTGTTAGGGTTTTTTAGAGTGGTTGTTGCTTCGGTTCAATCAGATTAGCATCGATTGTGCATTGGTAGAAATGTTCATGTCACGATAATTGCTAGGATTTCCTAGAGTACCACCGACTGTGCATTGGTAGCAATGTTCATGTCACGATGATTGCAATGAATGCCTAGATTAACATCAATTATGCATTCGTGGCAATGTTCATGTCTAAACTGATGCGCATTGGTGCCATTTCATGTCTAGACCATAGTATGTGTGCATGACTAGATTGATTCGTGTAGATTTGGTACACTTCGCACCGACCCTGGTAGATTGATTGCTATTAGTGTGCATATGTAGATTGATTGCTAGGATTGCTATGTACCTCCAAGTCCATAAGTACCGTCATCCTAAGAAAAAAATAGAGAAATTTTCATCGTGTTTTATGATATGGAGCCACCACCACCTCCTGTTCTTCATCGGGAGGCCTAATCTGGAGTCTGTTCTGGGCTCCGGAGAGGGGAATTCGTTGTTGCCATCATCAACAACCTCATGATGCTCACTACCAGGAATGAGTAATTTCATCATAGGCATACTGGAGGTAGATGGAGATAGATGAGATTTGTCATGTAATCGAGTCAATTTATTAGGGCTTGATCCCTAGTATCCACTATGTTCTGAGATTGATGTTGCTATGACTTTGCTATGCTTAATGCTTGTCACTAGGGCCTGAGTGCCATGATTTCATATTTTAACCTATTACATTTTCATGAATATATTTGAGTTATTGATCCTATCTGCAAGTTATATGCACATGTTATTGTTCTGAACCGTAGACCCCAACGTGACAATAATTGGGATACTCTCCGGGATGACTGTAATTTGAGGAGTTCATTATTCACTATGTGTTAATGCTTTGTTTCATTTTTCTATTAAAAGGAGTGCATTAATTACCCTTAGATTTCCATTAGGACCCCGCTGCCACGGGAGGGTAGGACAAAAAATGTTATGCAAGTTCTTATTATAAGCATGTATGATTATATATGGAATGCATGGCTACATATGATTGATGAATTTGAACTATTGTGCATCACTCTAGGTTGTGATTGTTACATGATGAATGGCATCCAAATATCCACCGCTACTTCATGCCTATGCTTTCTCATAATATTGCATTACTTGAATCATTACTGCTGATGTTGATCTAATTGCTATAAAACTCTACTGTTACTCTTACTGTTATTATTGCTATTGTTACCACTACTATCAAAACTATCATAATATTACTGTGCTACTAATATTGTGATGCAAAGAAACAACTTAGGTGTGGTTGAGTTGACAACTCAACTGCTAAGGCTTATAAATATTCTTTGGCTCCCATTGTGTCGAGTCAATAAATTTGGGTGAGATACTACCCTCGAAGACCGTTGTGATCCCCTATACTTGTGGATCATCATGTCCCTCCACCGGAAGACCTGGAGGATGTTATCCCTGAAAATTGGTGGCTACATAGGATTAGCGTACTAGGGACGAGGGAGGAGATAGCAATGCCTCTCCCTAGCTGCATGCCAAAGCTTGGGCACAAGCCAATGGAACCGATGACACGTCGTTTCTACATGTAGATCAAGAATGAAGACAACACTTGCCTTCCCGGTTGTCCCGAAGGATTTCCAACAGGTGCTGAGGAGGTGGTTCTACATATGCCTTCCTTGTGTTGTGCCGCTTGCCGCCAAAAAGTGGTGAAACTACCGGGTATGGGTCCAAGAGTTTGGCGGAAAGGCCGTGTTGGGGTGAGGCTGGAGTACCTTATGTCGCAAGCACCTCGTGCTTCCCAACAACATAGTCGTTCTAAAACTTGGCACTTTTGGCATCAAAGTGAACATATTTGATAGGAGCACCTCCATTATCTTTCACTACCATTGCTCTAAGCATGGCTAGGTTGTAACTCGCAAGTGCATAAAAGGACTTAGTAGTAGTATTAATATTGCCTTTTATTGTAAACTATATATGCATATTTTGATCTCGGAACATCACCCTTATGATGTTGTGCAGGGGCATGGGCCTTGATGATGTTGTGATGCCCTTGTTGTCCTAGAACTCCACCATGTTAATGTTAGTACTATTAAATGTTTGTGTTAATTGTGTGCATGTTTGGTGTTAATGTGTTGTGTGTAATATGTTGTGATGTATTTCGTAAGTGTGGTGCATAGTGGTAAGGTCACCACTTATTAAAGGGGTGAGCAGAATACTCCATCGCACACAGGCAAACAGACATGCTTTGCATCTGATCACCCTAAAACCACAAATGCAGGCATCCAAACAACATGCACAAAAACAACCATAGTGATGCAGACTACCAAACGAGGCATACAACATGACCCAAAGCTTGTTTCTTCTGAGCTGGGCTGAGTCGGGCCATAGACCAGGAGGTCTGAAATCAATGTAGACAACCAAACAAGCCCTTACCCGTTATATAAACTAGCCCTCCCCCCCCACAAACACACACTCTTACCACAAAGATGTTGTGATGTGTGGAAAGAACCTGCAATGCTAAACTTGAGTGCATGCATGATTATTTGGACCATACGGTCGTAGGTGCATAACTACTATCAGTGGATATACATCCGTTCAACTAGCACAAGTGGAAATTAAGTGAATGGACACTTACTATTGTTGAACTAGATCTGATATGCACAAGTAGTAGTTCGCCCTCTTTATAGTCAGTGACTTTAATCTCATTAGAGTTATTTCTGACAAGAACAATGATAACATACACCAAGGTTGGGCTGACAAATTCAACAATCAGGTTGGTAAACATGCATGATGAAAATCAAGACGTCTAATAGGATACACCTAGGCCAACAATCGGGATTCACTCTCATGGCTGCCATTGTGTATTTGTTTCTCCCTGTTGCGGTGCTCACTTTCGTATTGCTTCTGCTCAAACCTTAGCTAGAGTGAGAAGTGATCATATACTTCTCCTTCTGGAGTTTGGAACACCCATATCCCACCACAAAAAAATTCTCTTTGAAAAGTAGTGGCTCGAAGATGGAGGATGTACCCGAGCGGTCTAGGAATCATGGATTGTTGTGTGTATTACCACATATTAAACAAGTATCTGATAGACAAGGTTAGATGTCTTAGGGAAGGATTGATAGGCTCGAGTATTAACTTGAAGCTTCTCATAGAAACATAAACCGCTTGTAGCTAACAATGATTGTCTTGATATTACGTCTGAAACCAAGAAATTTTTCCTTTAGGGAAAGGAGAGATTGAAACAATATCTAAAGAATTGATACATCTCAATGTATCTATAATTTTTGTATTATCCACGCCATATTTTCGTCATTTATACAATTTTTTGAAGTTTATTTAGAACTAACCTATTAATTCAGTGTCCAGTATCAGTTTATGTCTTTTTAGTGTTTATCTCCTCAAGAAAAACATGTATTTGGGATTTATGGAAAATCCAGAGAAATATGAGGATGGTTTTTTAGGGAAACCTGATAAGCTTTATTGATCGAGTGGCAAAATTACAAGTATCATATTGGTGTCATGAGGATGATATATGCATCAAGGAGACGACACATGACCAACACTTGGGCTAAGAGGGCCCACAAGGGCCCTAGACACCCACTATACGGGCCCAATGTCTCAGGGCACCCTGGTAGTGCGTCTGTGCGTTCCATGAGGCTTCTGGACCTCTTCTGTTGTCAAAATCGTGTCCCCGGAGTTTATGAACAACCCTAAAAAAATCACATTTTTTGGAGATACGGATCACTGGGAATTAATAAACCGTGACATGACTCAGGTTCCGGTGTCCACAAATAGCTCCCCTGAAAGTCTAATCCAATCATGGGGGATGCTCTCGTCCTCCACAACCTGGCCACCAATAATCTGTAGGAAAACCCTTTTCCCACCTAGGTGGGAGTAAGAATGATATGGAGGAGGCTCTCTCTGCTCCTCTATGCCAACGATGCTGGAACATCGCTGGGAGAGCCATCATTACCGCCATCACCTCCAACAACTTCACGACCTCCACCATCGTCTTATTCATGTGAGTAGAGGCTTCTCCATCCATAAATATGGTAATTCATTGGCAAATATTGATTTCTTGTGCTATGAATTATTTCCCCATTATTTAACTTTTTTATTGATGTTTGAGTAGTAATTTGTTCTATGACATTGGTGAAGCAGTATTAAGATTGATTGAAGTTTTATATGTTGGTTTCCATGAGAATTTTTGTGTCTTATTTATGGTAGCACACGCACTTAGGGGTCACTTAAGGTGCAATGATGTGTTATCATAAATATATGAAAGGAGGCAGCAGTGACAATACCATTTTGGAGGTCTATCTATATCTAATATTAAAGGCGGTGTGTTTCTCCAATTTTTTGGAACAAGAACTTGAACCATGGTCGCATTGAAAGAGCCCGCATGCATGAACCAAGTCAACTAGCCAACATTGCTAGAGAAATAAAGGAAGGTGCCCTTTTATAGGTTAAGCGAGTTTTGTCAAAAAATATAGAAGCCACAGATCGATGATGTAAGTCCATCGCTGATGATGGCACTCCCATCCGTGTTGCACACGCACTCCTCAGTGTTTGCCTACGCTGCGCAACAACACCACTAGGCCTTTTTGGGTCTTATCAAACTGGGCCATGCTGGGCCAAACGTACTCCTCGGCCTTTGCCTACACTACGCAGCAACTCTGTTGTGCCTTTTGGGCATCATCGAACTGGGCCATGCTTGGCCAAAACAAAAAAATGCTACTGTGGAGGATCGAACTCTTACGGCCTCCCTCCAATTCACGAGGGTTCAACCAGTTTAACATCACTCTTTTGATTGTGATAGAAGAAATGAATCACTTATTAATCAATAGTCCAACCTCGCTCTTTTACATCGGATCTCACCAATTTATATACGTCTGCTGGTAGATAATCAACGAGCCCCTATGAAGGAAAGAATAGAATTATGATAAACATAGTGAGGTGTGAAACATATATGGTTGATCGGCTCTAATTTAATGGGGCCGTGGGGAGAAATATTGGTGGGGTGGTATAAGTTGCGGCCAAAATATTTAAAGAAGAGAACATGCATGGCTGATTGGCGCTAACTTAAGCAGGATTGTGGGTAAAAAATATTCCAGGAATAGGCTGGGCCAAGTTGACCTTTACAGAAGAGAACGTGAGCAGTGACGACGTGTGGGGTATTCAATCAAATAATGCTTCGATTCGTGCGGTAACGTCTGCCCATTTATTATTGGGTCATCGTCCCATGGAGGACGTGTGCGAAGTAGTGGGGAGGGGGAGCTCGGCGTGGCCTTACATCTTCAATAACAATCATGTCGAGCAGTCGGCACCCTTCACTAACATGCTCCAATCCTAGGTGTCGCCTCGCAAATGCCCGCCTTGCTCGACCAGTTATAGCCCGTCACCAACGCACGAGGAGGACTCGATCGGCATCAAAATCAAAATTTGGAAGTCCCTATTGTGTCCGACATAAATTATTTTCCAAATTTTTACGAACTTGTGTTTTTTCCTATTGCAATGCATGGGCTCTTTTGCTAGTGAATTATAACATATATACGGGGGTTAGGGGACCCTAAAGGATAAATCTATAGTTGACTTTTAACTTAATTATTCTTAGTAGTTGTGTATGCTTAATTTATATGGATTCTATTATAAGTGCATGGTTTTGTAGCATGTCTCCTAAAACTCCACTTATTAAGGAAGCACAAAGTTCATCTTACAATGTATTACCATGTCTGTCCACGTGGTGATATACCCTTTAAGTGACAATTGAGGGAATCACCTACTTAGATCATTGATACACATCTTTTATGTTGCCATTGAACTTGTTCCCAAGATAAGAAAAACAACCAGTTGTTACAAATAGTCAATTTCTCGGAAATCTCGCGCCCATTGGATACTACATCCATCACAACCGCCACACACTCAAGCTCTCTTTTATTTATTGCAATGTTTTACTATCAGCGCCTAACTTTTATTTGTTATCTTGCTATATACTTTATTTACCTCATTGCAACTTATCTTGGTAAGTACCTTAGTTTCTACACTTGCAACCTATCTTAGTTATAAAGAGTCTAGGTTAAGTAAACACTAAAAGCTAGTTGTGTAAGTGACATACATAACTTGAGAGAATAGGAAAATTTTAGTCCTATGGGGTATCGACACTCATATGTATATTTCAACCTCCACTTTGAAAAGTGCTAAAAGAACTCTTTGCACTTCAGGATTATCAGGAACTAAACATCATTTGGAGGAATGAAGTGATTAAGCCAACGCGAGGGCTAGGGAGAGAGATATGTAGTGAGCAATAGAAATACTACATACTTTGATGAAGTGACTAACCAGAGAAGAAGGAACAAAAAGATTGCCATTTTAGGAAGTGATCATGTTGTTTTCACTAAGACAACTCATATGATGTAGTTAGTTGTAGAGTGTTACAAAAGGTTTTTGCTAGGAGAACTGAATTGATATCTCTTTAATGGATTCCTTCTGGAATGTTGACAGTTTGGCTAAACCTGAAGAAAATTTTGTTTTATACTCTCCTTTAATGAATAAGGTATTAGAGATGATATTCTATGTTGAAGGAGCACCTGGCCATGATGGTATCCCATTCCTCTTCTACCAAAAGATTCTAGGCCACCATTAAAGGAGACTTGAACAACCTATTGAGAGACTTAGAAAAAAATTATGCTTCCTTTTCATACTAAATTTTAAGCCTTGTATCTCTAATACCTAAAGAAGCTAATGCCAAGAATTTGAAGAGATTCTGAACCATTTTTGTGACTAATTATAGTTTCAAGGTCTTCTCTAAAACTTGTACTAACAAGCTTGGGAAATTTGTTGATATGCTTCTTGCTAGAAATCAAACTACCTTCATTATGGGCAGGTACATCTTGGAGAGCGTGGTTACAATCCATAAAATTATCCATGATGTCCATCATAGAAATTGAAGCTTGGCTATGAAAAAGCTTATGATAGGACGGATTTGAATTTTTTTAGAGGAAATGATACTCCAAAGAGGCTTTAGCCAAAATGGATGGATAAGATGAGAGTGATGTTGCATAAGAGGTTGGTGGGGATCCAAATCAACGATAATAGTAAAAATGAAAGTGGTAAAAGGCCTGAGAGAAAGGGGGCCCACTCTCCCCTCGGCTCTTTAGTCTGGTAGCTAATGCGTTTTCTAGAATGCTCGTTAGAATTGTGAGCCAACATTAATTTCTTGTTTTCTTCATAA
Source organism: Triticum urartu (assembly GCF_003073215.2). NCBI lineage: Eukaryota > Viridiplantae > Streptophyta > Magnoliopsida > Poales > Poaceae > Triticum > Triticum urartu. The sequence continues at coordinate 580,347,585 of NC_053026.1, read as the reverse complement.
CTTTAGACCTGGTGGGGTTATCCGTGGGCAATGTGTGGATGAGACACTTCTTTCTCCAAAGAATGATACACAAACATCTATGAATTTAAAATGGATCTTTTATGTTTTTGAACAACTCTTTGACATGGGAATTAATTTTAACAAATGTGACCTTGCTCCATCAAAGTTCTTGAAGATCAAAGCAATATGTTAGCCCACGTGTTGGCTCTAAAATTAGCTCCATTCCACTGAAATGGGTGCCCCTACATCACAGTAAGCTCAGGAAGGAAGAATTAATACAACATGTTGATATGCCCATTAAGATAGTTGTTGGCTAGAGGGTGATGCTACTCTCTGATGCAGCTATATAACGTCCATTAGATCCTGACGAGCCAGCATTCCCCTTTACCTATTATCATCTACTAAATTCCCTTCCTATTCCATTAAAGATATCAATTGTTATATGTCCTATTGCCTCTGAGACAATTGCCAAGGATACAGAAAATACCACTTAGCCAATTGAGATTTATTGACCATGAACACAAGTATGTTGGTATGGAAATTCCTAATATAAGGGACTTAAACTTTAGTTTATTGGCCTCTTGGATTAGAAGATAGCAACTGGATTATCATAAGTTGTGGAAATTGAACATTGACTTAAATGCCCTATTGACATATGACATATCTTTAACTGCCAAACCTCTTATGTTTCCCCTTTTTGGAACAGTGTGATGTGGGCAGCTAATGCTGCCAAGTTTGATTACCAACGGTTAGTGGGTAATAGTGAGATATTTAGGTTTGGGGAATATCAACGGATGACATTTTACATTAATATTTGGGATGTCTATTAAATTTGCAATGAAAAATGTGCCACCATACAAGAAGTGTGGGATGGTCATCAAATGAGACTTTCCTTTGGCAAAGGCTTTAAAAACACACTAATGGACTGATGGCACCAGATTGAACAAATTTGTTCTTCTATGAACCCAATTGAAGGGGATAACCTAGTGTGGCGGTTACATAATTTTGCGTTGTATACTTCCCTGGTCCTTATATGTTGCCTTGACTTTCAGGGGTGTGAAACCTGGTTTACATCTTCCTTATGGAGTTTATTAATACCACCTTGAGAACATGTATTCTTATGGTTGATGTCACATAATAAACTACTAACAAGAGATAATTTGGAGAAAATACATGATATAGCTGATAAAACATGTTTATTATATTATGAACCTAAGAACATTGAACAATTGTTCTTTTGTCGTGTGCTTAAACATGTTTGGAGAGAGAGATATTTGGTAACACATAGCCCCTCGGAAAAAATTGAATATGTTGCCTGCTTATGGGTTAGTGACAAGAAAAATGTTGTGATTAATATGGTCTCTTTGTTTTGGGATTATGCACTTCTTTTCATGTCAGGCTACTGCAGTGTCTGGACTGCCATTGTAATGGGCTTTAAAGCTTGCTTTTTCAATGAAAAATGGAACCATCGTGGGAGTATCTCCAACGGCTCCCCTTTCCCCATTATTTTACTAAATTGGGGGATTTGACCAAAAAATAAGCTCCATAGCACCATCGTGCCATCGCCGGTTGATTGATAAGTGGGTCATGTATGTCACATTGGTTATTGAGAATCTGTGAAAGCTTTCATACCCAATAACCGAAAAAGTGTAATTGGGAAACCCCAATAAGTGATTATTGGGTGAGTTTTATTGGCGACCTATTTGAGATGCTCTTGGCCTTTTGATCTGAATAAACACATGTGAGTGGTACGGGGTGTGCTTCTTCCTTGGAGCACCTAACTGAGGGGTAACCCCCGCGGGGGGCACTCCTAGGCAAGCGTGATACTGTCATGTGGCAGTATAAGAGATGGACGTTGAACACGATGAAGGAAATATGCCCTAGAGGAAATAATAAAGTTATTATTTATTTCCTTATATCATGATAAATGTTTATTATTCATGCTAGAATTGTATTAACCGGAAACATAATACATGTGTGAATACATAGACAAACAGAGTGTCACTAGTATGCCTCTACTTGACTAGCTCGTTAATCGAAGATGGTTATGTTTCCTAACCATGAACAAAAGAGTTGTTATTTGATTAACGGGATCACATCATTAGAAGAATGATGTGATTGACATGACCCATTCCATTAGCTTAGCACCCGATCGTTTAGTATGTTGCTATTGCTTTCTTCATGACTTATACATGTTCCTATGACTATGAGATTATGCAACTCCCGTTTACCGGAGGAACACTTTGTGTGCTACCAAACGTCACAACGTAACTGGGTGATTATAAAGGAGCTCTACAGGTGTCTCCAAAGGTACATGTTGGGTTGGCGTATTTCGAGATTAGGATTTGTCACTCCGATTGTCGGAGAGGTATCTCTGGGCCCTCTCGGTAATGCACATCACATAAGCCTTGCAAGCATTGCAACTAATGAGTTAGTTGCGAGATGATGTATTACGGAACGAGTAAAGAGACTTGCCGGTAACGAGATTGAACTAGGTATTGAGATACCGACGATCGAATCTCGGGCAAGTAACATACCGATGACAAAGGGAACAACGTATGTTGTTATGCGGTCTGACCGATAAAGATCTTCGTAGAATATGTGGGAGCCAATATGAGCATCCAGGTTCCGCTATTGGTTATTGACCGGAGACGTGTCTCGGTAATGTCTACATTGTTCTCGAACCCGTAGGGTCCGCACGCTTAAGGTTTCGATGACAGTTTCATTATGAGTTTATATGTTTTGATGTACCGAAGGAGTTCGGAGTCCTGGATGAGATCAGGGACATGACGAGGAGTCTCGAAATGGTTGAGACGTAAAGATCGATATATTGGACGACTATATTCGGACATCGGAGAGGTTCCGAGTGATTCGGGTATTTTCGGAGGTACCGGGGAGTTACGGGAATACGAGGAAGAAGCAATGGGCCTTAATGGGCCTTAGTGGAAAGGACCGGGAGGTGGCGCGCGCCCCTCCCAAGCCCAGTCCGAATTGGACAAGGGGTTTGGGGCGCGGCCCCTCTCTCCCTTCCTTCCCCTCTTCCCCCCTTTCCCCCCTTCTCCTAGTTGGACTAGGAAAGGAGGAAACCTACTCCAACTAGGAGTAGGAATCCTACTCCCTGGCACGCCCCTCCTAGGGCCGGCCTCCTCCCCCTTGCTCCTTTATATACGGGGGCAGGGGGGCACCCCTAGACACACAAATTGATCTTCGTGATCGTTCTCTTAGCCGTGTGCGGTGCCGCCCTCCACCATACTCCTCGATAATATTGTAGCGGTGCTTAGGCGAAGCCCTGCGACGGTAGAACATCAAGATCGTCACCACGCCGTCGTGCTGACGAAACTCTTCCCCGACACTTTGCTGGATCGGAGTCCGGGGATCGTCATCGAGCTGAACGTGTGCTAGAACTCGGAGGTGCCGTAGTTTCGGTGCTTGATCGGTCGGGCCGTGAAGACGTAATACTACATCAACCGCGTTGTCATAACGCTTCTGCTGTCGGTCTATGAGGGTACGTAGACAACACTCTCCCCTCTCGTTGCTATGCATCACCATGATCTTGCGTGTGCGTAGGAAATTTTTGAAATTACTACGTTCCCCAACACGTGGCATCCGAGCCTAGGTTTTATATGTTGATGTTATATGCACGAGTAGAACACAAGTGAGTTGTGGGCGATATAAGTCATACTGCTTACCAGCATGTCATACTTTGGTTCGGCGGTATTGTTGGACGAAGCGGCCCAGACCGACATTACGCGTACGCTTACGCGAGACCGGTTCTCCCGACGTGCTTTGCACAGAGGTGGCTTGCGGGTGACAGTTTCTCCAACTTTAGTTGAACCAAGTGTGGCTACGCCCGGTCCTTGCGAAGGTTAAAACAGCACCAACTTGACAAACTATCGTTGTGGTTTTGATGCGTAGGTAAGATTGGTTCTTGCTTAAGCCCGTAGCAGCCACGTAAAACTTGCAACAACAAAGTAGAGGGACGTCTAACTTGTTTTTGTAGGGCATGTTGTGATGTGATATGGTCAAGACATGATGCTAAATTTTACTGTATGAGATGATCATGTTTTGTAACCAAGTTATCGGCAACTGGTAGGAGCCATATGGTTGTCGCTTTATTGTATGCAATGCAATTGCGCTGTAATGCTTTACTTTATCACTAAGCGGTAGCGATAGTCGTGGAAGCATAAGATTGGCGAGACGACAACGATGCTACGATGGTGATCAAGGTGTCGCGCCGGTGACGATGGTGATCACGACGGTGCTTCGAAGATGGAGATCACAAGCACAAGATGATGATGGCCATATCATATCACTTATATTGATTGCATGTGATGTTTATCTTTTATGCATCTTATCTTGCTTTGATTGATGGTAGCATTTTAAGATGATCTCTCACTAATTATCAAGAAGTGTTCTCCCTGAGTATGCACCGTTGCGAAAGTTCTTCGTGCTGAGACACCATGTGATGATCGGGTGTGATAGGCTCTACATTCAAATACAACGGGTGCAAAACAGTTGCACACGCGGAATACTCAGGTTATACTTGACGAGCTAAGCATATACAGATATGGCCTCGGAACACGGAGACCGAAAGGTCGAGCGTGAATCATATAGTAGATATGATCAACATAGTGATGTTCACCAATGAAACTACTCCATCTCACGTGATGATCGGACATGGTTTAGTTGATTTGGATCATGTGATCACTTAGAGGATTAGAGGGATGTCTATCTAAGTGGGAGTTCTTAAGTAATATGATTAATTGAACTTAAATTTATCATGAACTTAGTCCTGGTAGTATTTTGCAAATTATGTTGTAGATCAATAGCTCACGTTGTTGCTTCCCTGTGTTTATTTTGATATGTTCCTAGAGAAAATTGTGTTGAAAGATGTTAGTAGCAATGATGCGGATTGGATCCGTGATCTGAGGTTTATCCTCATTGCTGCACAGAAGAATTATGTCCTTGATGCACCGCTAGGTGACAGACCTATTGCAGGAGCAGATGCAGACGTTATGAATGTTTGGCTAGCTCAATATGATGACTACTTGATAGTTTAGTGCACCATGCTTAAACGGCTTAGAATCGAGACTTCAAAGACGTTTTGAACGTCATGGACCATATGAGATGTTCCAGGAGTTGAAGTTAATATTTCAAGAAAATACCCGAGTTGAGAGATATGAAGTTTCCAACAAGTTCTATAGCTAAAAAGATGGAGGAGAATCGCTCAACTAGTGAGCATGTTCTCAGATTGTCTGGGTACTACAATCGCTTGAATCAAATGGGAGTTAATCTTCCAGATAAGATAGTAATTGACAGAATTCTCTAGTCACCATCACCAAGTTAGTAGAACTTCGTGATGAACTATAGTATGCAAGGGATGACGAAAACGACTCCCGAGCTTTTCATGATGATGAAATCGATGAAGGTAGAAATCAAGAAAGAGCATCAAGTGTTGATGGTTGACAAGATCACTAGTTTCAAGAAAAGGGCAAAGGGAAAAGGGGGAACTTCAAGAAAAATAGCAAGCAAGTTGCTGTTCAAGTGAAGAAGCCCAAGTCTGATCCTAAGCCTGAGACTAAGTGCTTCTACTGCAAAGGGACTGGTCACTGGAAGCGGAACTACCCCAAGTGATTGGCGGATAAGAAGGATAGCAAAGTGAACATAAGTATATTTGATATACATGTTATTGATGTGTACTTTACTAGTGTTCAAAGCAACCCCTCAGTATTAGATACTAGTTCAGTTGCTAAGATTAGTAACTCGAAACGGGAGTTGTAGAATAAACAGAGACTAGTTAAGGGTGAAGCGACGATGTGTGTTGGAAGTGGTTCCAAGATTGATATGATCATCATCGCACACTCCCTATACTTTCGGGATTAGTGTTGAACCTAAATAAGTGTTATTTGGTGTTTGCGTTGAGCATGAATATGATTTGATCATGTTTATTGTAATACAGTTATTCATTAAAGTAAGAGAATAAATTGTTGTTCTGTTTACATGAATAAAACCTTATATGGTTGCACACCCAATGAAAATGGTTCATTGGATCTCGATCGTAGTGATACACATGATCATAATATTGAAACCAAAAGATGCAAAGTTAATAATGATAGTGCAACTTATTTGTGGCACTGCCGTTTAGGTCATATTGGTGTAAAGCGCATGAAGAAACTCCATGCTGATGGGCTTTTGGAATCACTTGATTATGAATCAGTTGATGCTTGCGAACCATGCCTCATGGGCAAGATGACTAAGACTCCGTTCTTCGGAACAATGGAGCGAGCAACAGAGTTGTTGGAAATCATATATACTGATGTATGTGGTCCGATGAATATTGAGGCTCGCGACAGGTATCATTATTTTCTGATCTTCACAGATGATTTGAGCAGATATGAGTATATCTACTTGATGAAACATAAGTCTGAAACATTTGAAAAGTTCAAAGAATTTCAGAGTGAAGTGGAAAATCATCGTAACAAGAAAATAAAGTTTCTACGATCTGATCGTAGAGAAGAGTATTTGAGTTACGAGTTTGGCCTTCAGTTAAAAACAATGTGAAATAGTTTCACTACTCACGCCACCTAGAACACCACAATGTAATGGTGTGTCCGAACGTCATAACCGTACTTTATTAGATATGGTGCGATCTATGATGTCTCTTACCGATCTACCACTATCGTTTTGGGGTTATGCATTAGAGACAGCTGCATTCACGTTAAATAGGGCACCATCTAAATCCGTTGAGACGGCACCGTATGAACTATGGTTTGGCAAGAAACCTAAGCTATCGTTTCTTAAAGTTTGAGGTTGCAATGCTTATGTGAAAAAGTTTCAACCTAATAAGCTCAAACCCAAATCGGAGAAGTGCGTCTTCATAGGATACCCAAAAGAAAATGTTGGGTACACCTTCTATCACAGATCCGAAGGCAAGACATTCGTTGCTTTGAATGGATCCTTTCTAGAGAAGGAGTTTCTCTCGAAAGAAGTGAGTGGGAGGAAAGTAGAACTTGATGAGGTAACTGTACCTGCTCCCTTATTGGAAAGTAATTCATCACAGAAAACGGTTTCTGTGACACCTACACCAATTAGTGAGGAAGTTAATGATGATGATCATGAAACTTCAGATCAAGTTATTACTGAACCTCATAGATCAATCAGAGTAAGATCCGCACCAGAGTGGTACGGTAATCCTGTTCTGGAAATCATGCTACTAGATCATGATGAACCTACGAACTATGAAGAAGCGATGGTGAGCCCAGATTCCGCAAAATGGCTTGAAGCCATGAAATCTGAGATGGGATCCATGTATGAAAAACAAAGTATGAACTTTGGTTGACTTGCCTGATGATCGCCAAGCAATTGAAAATAAATAGATCTTCAAGAGGAAGACGGACGCTGATAGTAGTGTTACTATCTACAAAGCTAGAATTGTTGCAAAAAGGTTTTCAACAAAGTTCAAGATGTTGACTACGATGAGAGTTTCTCACTCGTATCTATGCTTAAGTCTGTCCGAATCATGTTAGAAATTGCCGCATTTTATGAAATCTGGCAAATGGATAAACAAAGCTGTATTCCTTAATGGATTTCTTAAAAAAGAGTTGTATATGATGCAACCAGAAGGTTTTGTCAATCCTGAAAGTGTTAACAAAATATGCAAGCTCCAGCGATCCATCTGTGGACTGGTGCAAGCATCTCGGAGTTGGAATATACGCTTTGATAAGTTGATCAAAGCATATAATTTTATACAGACTTGTGGTGAAGTCTGTATTTACAAGAAAGTGAGTGGGAGCACTACAACATTTCTGAAAAGTATATGTGATCACGACCGGGTTTTCCGTGGGGCAGATCCGGCCTGCCTAGCCGGCCCACCCCAGCCGTCGAGGCCGGTTTCCCATGGGCCGCACCCGCTCCCATCAGCCTGAGGGAGGGGCCTGCAACCATGTCCGTGGGCCGGCCCAGGATCACAGCGGCCCGGTACGACCGTCCCGGGGTGACCAAGCGGGGCGCTAGGGTTTCCCCGAGCACCGCCGCGGTGGCCGCCGGCGGGGGCGAACGGGGGCGGCGAGGGGAAGGCGGGGCGGTGGAGAGGCCATGAGGATGTCGTCCGGCGGACCTACGGGAGGGGAAGAAGGGCCGGAAGGGGGTCCGACGGGAGAGGACCGGCGCGAGCTCGGGCGGGATCGCCGGAGTCGGACCGGCCGTCGCAGAGGAGGACGGAGCAGAGGAGGGGGCGACCGTGGTCGCGGGTTTCCAGGAGGCGAGAGCCGGGCCCCGGTCAGCGCGGCCGGCAACACCCCAGCTGCCAGCGCGACGCCGCCGGGGGGGCAGCCCCGACCCAAAGCCGGCGCCTTGCATCCCCTGTGCCGGGGAGGCGGCAAGAGGAAGATTACGGCGCCGTCCCGACCCACGGGCGGCCGAACTCCCACCCCTGGGAATAAGGCCACCGGCGGGGTCAGGTGGCGGCTGTCACGACCAGGTTTTCCAGACATAAATTTCCAGAAAAGACCGTCGTGCTCATCAGCCCCAGGATTACTGTTAGCTGATGAGGCTCCAAACTTGATACAGAAATCTCAAGCAAAATACAAAATATGTAGTACAAGACCCTTCTGGCCTGTGAGTACAACAATTGGGTTTCTAGTGGTTGATGGCGGAAGCGGTTTGTGAGACATCAGTGTCTATGGGACTCCATTTCCCACAGGAACAGCTGACCAGGTTAACTCCTATCTTCGCGAGGCTGCTATCACCGTTGCTTAGGTCTCGAGGCTGTCACCGCAACGCTCCTCTCCGTGCAGAAATCTGGCCAAGACAATAGCCAGGGACAAGCCAGTGAGTACTTTGAATGTACTCGCAAACATTAAGAACACAGGTATAATATAATTGATAATCATGCACTGAAATATTCTATGATCACATCGTCAGTCACAAATAAAATATCTTTTATGCATGCAAGCAGGTTATTTATATGCAACATGAGTAAGCAATAAAAGAGAGGGAATAAAATGCCACAGTCGGGCGTCTTAGCAACACCACATAAAGGGCTTTAAAAGAAATGCCACAGTCGGGCGTCTGAGCGACACCACATAAAGGGCTTTAAAAGAAATGCCACAGTCGGGCGTCTGAGCGACACCACATAAAGGGATTTAAAAGAAATGCCACAGTCGGGCATCTGAGCGACACCACATAAAGGGCTTTAAAAGAAATGCCACAGTCGGGCGTCTGAGCGACACCACATAAAGGGCTTTAAAAGAAATGCCACAGTCGGGCGTCTGAGCGACACCACATAAAGGGCTTACAAGATAAATAATCACAATGAATATCCAGGAGGTAGAACCATCCCAGGGATACTCAATAATATAATTAATGCAACGGGTTAGTCCATTATAAGATAATAATCATAATCTTCACAAGTCACAAGTCACGGTCCAAGTTCTGGTTTAACAATTTCTCCTCCGAAGACCGACACTAAGACCAACACTTGACCCATCCCAGACTATAATCCTTAACCATGGACACGGCTATTCGAATAGGTTTTAATCTCTGCAGAGGGTGTACTCTTTACCCACGAGTAACGGATTCCTTTAGTCCATCGGGACTAATTCCGTCTACGGCTTTTTAGTTGAAAACACGCCTAACTTGCACACACCAGCTTAACTCACCGGTGTCTGGAATCACCCACGACACTTGTTAAGCAAAACTCTAAGTGGGGAGGCTACAACCTCGCGTAGCATGGGATCAAATTTATATCGCGCGCTCTAAGGGGTGGCCTCCCCTCTCGGTCCCAACCGGAAACACCCATGCCCCCGGACCAGGTGGCATGCCTACCGGCTACAACCGATATCTTCCACCATGGCCTCTCTGTACGGTGTGTGCTTGAAAGGGGTTGACGACTTACTGAACCATACCCTACCTGCGGCAGGGACAAGTGGTAGTACATAGCAAGTATGGGGGTTACTGGAAACAAGACTCGGTCTACGGTCGACTCAGGAGGTTTATAAGTTCCCTGCATGACATGTAAACAAATATATTTCAATCAACAAAATCACCACTCAATATACCTTACCATGCCATACCGGACATAACCGTCCCGACGGGGACCGGCGACAAGCTCACGCCTACCCAAGGCCGAGGCTTTCCCGGATTCCTTTCCGGCATGCATGCAAGGCACATGAGGATGATTACCATCACAATTATATTCATTTCCAACAGCAAGGAAATCACTAATATGCTTCCATGCAAATGATCATGTCACATGAAATAACAAGACCTCTGAAATAAGGTGGTGTTATAAACGTGTCAAATAACACACCAAAAACATTATGCCAGGGTTCAGAATGCTTGCCTTTAAGTTGTGGAGGGGTGAGGTGCTCTCCAAAACTTTTGAAAGTTTCTTCTCTCTCCCCAAAATCCTATTTAAAAATATATTTGAATTAACACACATTTCAAAAATAGTACAAAAAAGTTGTTTGAAAATTTTTCAAATAAATCTTAAAATAAACTAGACCAAATTTGAGGAAGGTAGGAAAAAGAATCAACTCATTTGGAGTTATATTTAAAAAGTTATAGCCAGTCAAAGATTTGGTCAAATCTATTTTAAAAAAAAATAGAAAAAGAAAACGTTTCAAACGAGATTACGCTTTCGGTGCAGAGGAGGCGTACTTGATGCTTTACGCCTCCACTTAACCACGTGGACCGGCGCTGGGTCTCTGACGGTGGGCCCGCCTGGCCCACTAGTCAGGTTTGACCAGTCGCCCGCGTCGTCTCCCTCCTCTGCCCGAGTGGAGCGGGGCTCCGGCGATCATTGCCGGCGAACGGTGGCTCCGTTCGGAAAGCTGAGGTCACCAGTGGATTCAGGGGGCCGAGGTGGTTACTCCGGTAGTCGTAGGGTCGTCGGAGGTGGAGGATATCGCCGGCGGCGAGCTCCACGGCGGAGGGAAGCTTCGGGAGCAAGATGGATTTGGGGCTACGGTGGTTCCCGATCAAAATTGACTAGGGGGATGGGTTCACGGGAGGATGAGGAAGCTCTTGGTGGAGAGAACGGAGAGTGGGAGGTCCTGGTGGTGCTGAATTAGCCGGGGCAGTGGCGGCGGCTGCAGTTGCCGGAGATGAGGAAGGAGGCCTCCCCGGGTCGATTGGCTGCCACGGGAGAACTAGGGGAGCATTCTAAGATTGCCTGTGTGCTTGAATGGGTTCGGGGACCTCTTTTTATAGCTCGTCGAGGTCGGTTCCGCGGCGGCCGTGGATAAGCTTCCGGCGAACCGACGTTCTGTAGCAGCAGGGCATCGTGGCGGCGACGAGCGCTAGAGGACATGGCTGCGGATGAGCACGCGCTGTTCCAGGGGCCAGGTGGCGAGCGGGAGGGGTTTGGGCAGCGCTGCTCGTGGCTGGAGCCACTGCGGACGCCGGAGTGCCGCCAAGAATGCGCTGGCGGCGGCGCTGTAGCGTGCCAGGGTGGTTTGGCGCGATGCTGCGAGGCGGGGAGTGCGTGGCGAGGTGCTGCCGTGTGGGCCAAACCCCAGTGCACGCACGGGAGATGTTCGACACAATGCCGCGGCATGCTACAGGTCGTAGGTGAGGTTGGGGTTTACCAGATCGAGGTTAGGAGCAACTGGGAGTCTAGTGGACATGCTAGTTTGATCAGAGGTGCAAGCTCACAGTGAAATGCCAAAACTCATGTCAAAACTGGTCATGCCTACAGGGTGCTCGATAGAATGCCACATGCACCTAGGCAACTCTTGGGGTGGCCAAAACTTCCAGATTGGGGTCTCTTCAGATGTACAAGAGGGTGGTGAGGTTAGTTTGCCAAAAGCAGAAACTTGCTAGTGCAAGTTTTGCAAAACTACAATTCTGGACAGGAAATAAATGACATTATTTCATGAACCAAAATTAATCCAATGGGTGCATGCTCCTGGACTTAGGGGTTTGGTAGGGCTTTCTACAAGTAGGAGAAAGCACAAGATCATTGGAGCAAAATTAAATATGGTTGTAGTAGAAATCACAAGGCTGGACCAGAATGAAGATGAGGTTGATTCACTCAAAATTTTCAAATAACATCATTGGGTTTTTGCATAAAGTTGAATCATATGCTACTACCAACATCCCATAATTTTGGTGGAGGCCAGAAAGAAATATTTAAATGGGTTGTAGTGCAAATTGCACTCTGGACCAGAGAAGAAAAATTGAGTGTAGAGCTCAAAATATTTCATGAATAAAATATATTTTTGCATAAAAGTGATTTAAAAACATCACATGACATCTCCAAATTTTGGTTAGAATTTTAGGTGAATTTATCAAATGGTTGTAGTTCAAATATGGCCATATAACTTTGAAGAACCATTTTTCAAGAAAATAAATATTAAGCAAATTAATTATGTAATTAGTTATACTGATAAAAGGGAAGTTTTTCTTGAGAGGTTAAACAAGCCCAATAACATATTTGAAAGGTTTTCACTTTGGGAAAAACTCATCATAACAGGGAAGGAAATGATTTAAAAAAATCAAAATGGAGCTCAGAAATTCAAAGTTTTAATTCCTGGCAAAAAATTTAATTCATTAAAACAAGGCCAAATTTTTGGGGTGTCACAGCGGCCACGGCGGGGCCTTGGGGGGAACACGATCCCGGCACACGACGGGGCGGCCAGCGGCAACGTCGTCGGCCTCGGCGATGTCGGCCCACAGCAGCCGCGGAGAGCCGGAGGAAGGGCCCGGCGAGGGGACGAGGAGGGGGGAGGGGGGGGGGGGGGGGGGGGGGGGGGGGGGGGCTCGAGGGCCGGGACGGGGAGGGCGGCGGCCGGGCTCCCGCAGCGCCCGCATCGCCAGGGGCTTCGCCGGTCGCCATCCCCACACTTAGGTCCTTGACCAGTATGCCTAGACACCTTTTAAGTTGTAGAGACTACATGTCGCCGGGCTAGTTCCTCCGTGTCATGTGTGCCATGTGTGACTCCTTTGCCAACATGGCAGTCCATGTGGTCACGCCGAGCCCTGCCAGATACAATTTGGACCAAATCTATCCGCATGACAAGTTTGTGGACTAGTTCATTACGTTTGGCAACTTAGTGAACCAAAGCAAACCTTTAGGATAAATTGGTGTACCACCAGTGCAGTTATCTCTAAAATATACTGTAGTAACAACTCCCTCCATTCCATAATGTAAGACTTTTTTTTTGACACTACACATTAGTGTGAAAAAACGTCTTACATTAGTATGTAGCCAAGCTTCCTTTCCATTTCAGGACTTGCATGCTTCCATTTCAAGGCGTGCGTTCAACTTACCCCCTTGTACCTTGGCTTATTACCATTTTTCTCCACTTGTAGATTCTGTTAGGACCCTCCGAGTTTCTGGCCGAAGTTTCTGGAACAACTGGTTCCTCTACGCAATATTCTTCTGACGTTGTAACATCCGTTATGTTTATTACCAATGCTCGTCGGTATGGACCTTTTGGAGGAGGAGGAGGAATTCCTTTTCACAGTCCAGTGCTAAGCAATGGCAGCATCGTTAGCTTCTTCGCTAATACTGGGAGGGTGGTCGACGCAATTGGTGTATATGTGAAGCCAAATGACAGGGGATCAACGAAAGAACAGGTGACAATAGACTTGCAATTAAATTGTTTTGTTCATTTATTTTCAGACTATTTAATATTTTCTGAAGTTTCGTGAACCGGATTTGCACTCAGGACCCGGTTACAAAAATTGGGCCATGGGGTGGTGGTTCAGGGAGGCCTAGTGACGTGGATGTGTTGCCACGACGTCTGATAAGCGTGGTCATTCATAGCGGTAGGGTAATCAATTCACTTATGTTTACATATAGTGATTGCGATGGTCAACAACACTCCGGTGGTCCATGGGGAGGGACGGCTAATCCTCTAGAAGGGAGCTCTCACACGGTGAGTACAAGTCTTATTAATAATAACTTCTATCAACCGTGCGTTGCTGATGGTTTAATATGCATATAGGGAGTAGTATAATTTTAATGGCGATCAATAGTTCACTACCAACAGATAAGAAACATTATTGCATCCTTATAATCTCAAATAATTATACCTCTCTACATATGGCCGTGATGATAATTAATATGCTTCACTTGTAGATTCTCCTTGGCCAGTCAGATTTCTTGATGGAAGTTTCTGGAACAGTAGGCTGGAACTCGGAAAACTCAGATGTTGTAACATCACTTTACTTTGTCACCAATACCGGTAGCTACGGACCATATGGAAATGGAGGCGGGACTCGTTTTCGAAGTCCGCTACAGAGCAATGGTAGTATTGTCGGCTTCTTTGCCAATGCTGGAGACGTGATTGACGCAATCGGTATCTATTTTAGCCCAGAGAGGGATACAATCAAACAGAAGGTACCAATTAACTTCCTGGGACTGTCCAGTGGTAGGAAGTTAAAGATAAGATTGATATGGTAGGCTATTGCATGCTACGTTGATTTAAGCAAGAAACAATTACCGAACATATTATTTTCTGTGAAGGTCGAAGGAGGTTCTGGGATTTTACATGGTATGGCCAACATAATGTTTGATGCTTCGAGAGAAAGGTAGGATGAGCTCCCACCAGTGCTCAACTGCATGTACTACGTGATAACTATGGTTGATGCAAGTGCACTCTAATACCAAGACAATTGATAGGGTACATGTCACATTGCTTCTGGGATTTCTTCAGTGATCTCCTGACTGTCCAGTCTTGAATCATGATTCGACAATGCATTTTGTTTGAAACATTATGCAAGTGCCATGCATTTGTTGCGCATTTTTTTTCGGAATCTCAGTGAGCATCACCATGAGAGCTTCCTTGAGCTTCATCTTAGGATTCTATAACGCCGTCATTGTTGCATATATACTTGTCATGCTAAGTTGAATAAAATAATCTCAACTAAGAATACTTACCCTGCATCAATGAACATCACAGTGCTCAGGAAGCAAATTAATTTCTTTGTGGTCTGATGATGGAAGTGCATGCTGTAATCAGGGTGGACATAAAATCTGAATCTAATGTCCTGGAGCATACACTACTTGATGAAAGCGTGGAGCCAACGAATCTGCCGCTAGGACTTTTACAACACATCACTGAGGATTTTGCTGATGCGTGACAAATTGGTCGTGGTGGATTCGGAATCGTTTACAAGGTAATCTTAGGTTCTAAAATCCTCAATCGTAAAAGTTTTATCACAGCAGAGCAGAACTTGGTTTAAATGCTCTTGGTTGTGCTAACAAGACAAGTTAAATAGGGTGATCTTCAAAACGGGAGCGTTGCTGTTAAAAGACTTCTGAACAGCCATACAATCGAAGAGGAGTCATTTTATCGCGAGGCTACTTTCCTGATCAGTGTTAAACACAAAAATATAGTACGGTTACTAGGTTACTGTGCCAATACAGAGAGTAAAGCGATGATAAATCCAGAACCAGGGGAAACACCAAAGTTTATTTTTGCAGAGATAAGAGAAAGATTACTTTGCTTCGAGTATATCAACAAAGGAAGCCTCGACAAATATCTTACCGGTAGGAAAATGCATGTGACATGTTACGAAGTTTATTGTAATTTCCTTATTATTCTTATTTTCCTGGCTTTTACTCTGTTTTGCTTATATAGATGAATTAAGGGGACTTAAATGGCATACCCGTTACCAAATTATTAAAGGAATTTGCAGAGGCTTGGAGTATCTTCATAAGGAAAAGGGTATTATTCACAGGGATCTTAAACCTGCCAATATACTGCTTGATGATCTTATGGTACCAAAAATAACAGATTTTGGTATATCAAAACTACTCGATGGAGTAACACACATTGTCACTAGTAACTCCGCAATTTCACTATAAGCTTGCACATATAGAGCCCACTTTTCTTTCTCACCTTTTACAAAGTTTTCTTCATGCAGTTTCATAGATAATATAACTATAGATCATACTTTCATGCAGTGGGTATTGCGCTCCGGAATTCATAAAGCATGGTCAGGTGTCAATCAAGTCAGATATATTCAGTTTGGGAGTTATAATTACAGAACTCGTAACTGGATGTAAGGGCAACCTTGACATTCAAAATGTAAGGATTATTCAACTCATAGTTCAAGCTTGTCTACCTTACTCTTTTTCAAGTACTTCAGGTAGAATTACAATGGAAGCCACATCTTGCTCTATTCCTGCATATACTGGATCAAATTTCAAACTATATTATACGTCTATACCGAAATCAAGTATTAGTAGCTCTGAAACAAGACATGTTGTCAATAAATCAGGCTATGTCCAACAGTTGGAATGAATATTACATGATGTATATTTTCATGAAGTTTGAATAAAATTATACTTCTACGCTTTTCTGCAAGATAACGGTAATTCAAAGAATATGGCTAAAATACTATTCCACCCTCTTATCAATTTAGAGGAATAATAGCTACATTAGCATTAAGCCCGGCAAAGAAATCAATCAATCTATATTATATTATTGTAGAGTATTTTCTATTGTTGCAAGTCTAAATTATAACAATATAGTACGCCATATTCATCCACAAAGCTAAATACTTCTTTTCTATCGTGACAGGTCAAGATTATGAAAATGTATCTCACAAAAAAAGATTATGAAGATGTAGACGAATGTGATTATTTATACAAAAAAACGTAAACAAATGTGTTTATTTGAAGAAATCAGTAATGCATATAACCTGTAATAGGTGGCTAAATAGTACGCGCTGTTTTTTAGTAAATAGTACGACTCTGATGAGTTGGAGAAACAATGCAACTCTACTTTACATACTAACTTTAACGATTTGTTTTAACAATAATTTGGTTTTAATACAAATTATACATGAAGTCCTAATTGAGCTAAAATTCAAAATAACTATGTGAGATAAATTACTTTTTGAATATATAAATGATAATAACCCAAACCTGAATGTGCATGCAAAATTATAGTTTCTTATAGATATATAACATCAATGTAGTTTCAGACAATCAACTTCAACATAAAACGACTCAGATGTATTAACATACAAGAGGTCGACATGAGTAGAACATAGACGAGCGGAGGCATGCATCAGCCATCGGTCACCTAGTGGAGTTAGCGGCCCTAGAAGTAACAGAGAAGCGAATGATTCCCCCGAATCAGCTAGGTGCATAGCGGGCTGATGCAAATGTGCTATGTTTGCAGCCAATTATATTTCACAAGGAAGCAAAACGATGTCTGCTAGAGGCAACAAATCATGCTGGGTATAATATGTCGTTTCTCTGTTGTGCAGAATAATATGTGGACGATAAAATATAACAAATTATGACGTGAGTGAGTCAAACAGAATGTTGTACCCCCTCTGATTTGTGCTAAAGCTACGTCTATTAATTTGGATGGAGGGAGCAGCATTTTTTATGAATACACAGTGGCATGTACACCGCCTTAGTTGTGCCAGTCGACAGGGTTAATCAGAACAAGATGCATGCATGTGAGCATCTCGAGGCATGTGATTGCGCAAAACTACGAAAACAAATGCAGCATGGCCAATGGTGAGGCAGGCAGGAACGAAGCACATGGTTTATGTATAATTTATGAATGATTATATTTATTTTTTCATGTGACATTTGTTGAAAGAATTTGATGAAAAATTAGACACAAATACATGCACGAGAAGTGGAGAAGTGAAAACTAAAACTAGTATTGGACTGTAGTTTTGCATGCCGAGCCACAGATTGCAATGCCTAAAGTCTTGTTTTATAACTAACACAATACCTACCAACAACATAATGTACTTATGAAAAGATTTTCACCAAGTATGGTAATGTTTTCTCAAGATGCGCGTATTGGTTGTAATAATTCCTAGTATTCTGAATGGTATATGCTAATGAAACGTGAGATAAATCAAGTTTGTTGGGAGGCAAATAACTATAGCCAAGAAAAAAACAATGCCAAATAAATGTGTGCATGATGGTGTGTTTTTACTACAAGTTCTTATATAATCTTGAATGTGCACATTCATAATGGTGTATCACCATCTCTAAGTTAAAGTAACAAAAATGCACAACTACAGATTGATGTAACAACAAGTCACAAATCTAGCTAATGGCGCAAATATTTGGATCACATTGCTAATTATTTGGTTGATAAGAACAATCCAAGCATGAACCCATGGTGCAAACAATAAGCTAAGGCAGGGTGAAAAAGGTAGCAATTTACTCGAGGACAGTCTCGATATCTGAGATCCTGTTGATGTTATTTGGTGGTTTTGTGTAAGTCATCATTATAAATCATTTTTATGGGTCATTATAAATAACCTTTTTGAAATGATAGGTACTTAGAAGGTGGAGGTACAGGTGGAATAAATCAGTGAATTATCCACTATTTGGATACCAGCAGGTAACTAAATGCATTGAAATAGCGCTAAAGTGCTTGTTAGACTCTCCAAAGAAGAGGCCTAAAATATCAGATATAGTCAGTATGCTTAATGCATTGGAAAATACGAATGAGCACATTAACAATGTTGGTGACTCGCTAGTTGGCCCGGTAAGCTCATAGGCTCCAAAATTTTGATTACTCCACTATTAGCTTAAAACGTACTTATGGAAGTGCCAATTTTTTCCATGCAGATAAGCCCTTACCCGTGGGAGCTGCTTGAGTTTGATAGGCTTGAGCTGAATTTTCCCTTCGAGATAAACAAGTTGATACCGTGTTCACTTCAGCTAACCAACATAACCAATGATTATGTTGCCTTTGATGTCGAAATGACAGGCTCACTGCAATACTGCATAGAGCCGGAGAAATGTGTTGTGCCGCCACGATCCAAGTGCAATATCATGGTAACACTGCAAGCGCAAAAGAGGGTGCCACATGCGATGGTGTGCAAGGACGAGTTCTTCATTATGCGGTGCGTCTCCGTGAATGAGGGCCTCGGTGCTGAGGATATCAACATAGACATGTTCAATGAGGAGTCGGGTAAAGAGGTCGATGAGGTGACCTTGAAGGTTGTTGTTATTACAGAATTATTGGTGAACTAAATTGTGATTGACAATTACAATCTCCATGCCAAAACAGACTCCATCCAAATGTGACATAAATCCTCTTTTACATGTGTGTGTAACAGTTTATCCAATTAATAAAAGATCCTTTTATGGGGGTTTTTTTGTTTAAAGAAGATTGCCTAGCTAAATATCCGTGTGTTGCTACAGAGTAACTACGAGAAATTACAATAAAGTGATGTATGTGGGCTGTAAGAGTGCCAAATCAGATGTGTATCTAGTTGAAGGAGAGAGAAGAGGAGATATATTAGAAGCAGGCTACACACTTACAGCCGGCTGTACACGAACTCTAACACCCTTTGTGGGAGAAAGTGGTGGACCATATATTAATGGTATAGTATACTAGTATGACTAACTATTGTATGAATGGATATTAGGTTGGCTATAAATGACTGTGACAACTCCATATAGCCAAGTATTGGCTATACAGCCCCGCAAAAAAAAAGTATTGGCTATACTATTAATCATGCTCTAACGTCACATGTCTGGAGCAGTTTCAAGCTGTATTGCGATAAATATTGGCGCCTTTGTTCTACTTTATTTCTGGCTTTATACCCAGGTGCATACACACACCAGCACACGCACGCACCCACACATGATCCGGCCACTAACCCATGCATGCACACATCACACCCAACCACTAATAACTCAGAGGGTGTTTGAATCCAAGGGACTTATTTTAGTCTGACTAAAAATAGTCATTTTAAGAGGCTAAAGTTTCAAGCACCCCTGACTAAAGAAGGGCTAAAACTAGTCTTAAGACTAATTTTTTTAGTTAGGGGTACCTCTACTAAAATGTGGATTAGTCCCCTCTCTCCTCATTTAACTTTTCTCCTTTAACACAGGCAAGTTCTGGATTGGAGGGTTTGGAGGATAATAAATGCTCATTAGCTTGATTTTAATCTCTTTAGTATTTGAAACCAAGCATGGGTAAGGCTAGCAAGTTTTAGTCTCACTATATTTAGTCATGAGACTAAAATGTATCCAAACACTCTCTCAACTAAACCAAGCTGCGGCCAGTTTTGTAGTTAACGGGACGTAGC
This sequence comes from Triticum urartu, assembly GCF_003073215.2. Taxonomy (NCBI): domain Eukaryota; kingdom Viridiplantae; phylum Streptophyta; class Magnoliopsida; order Poales; family Poaceae; genus Triticum; species Triticum urartu. Next base: position 580,327,548 of record NC_053026.1, on the reverse strand, counting down.
TCCCCACGCGATCAGCCTCCGCTGCGCGCGCACGCACGCCTGGCGACTCGCTTGCCCAGGCCGCACACACAACGCGCTCGTCACGGCGAGGCCGCAACAGAACCGCCACGACCGCCCGCTACCTACGCGAATTCATACGCACGCGACGACAAGAATGCCAGCAAAGAAAAGCTAAATGTAAACTTCAGCAGACACCATATGTCAGAAGACGATGATAAGGAACTTGGGGACTATTCAAGACCTCAAGCTGCAATCGGTGCAAGCGTACTATAAGACTAGTCACAATAGATAGTAACATACATTAGTAACATACGCATATCCCTAGACTATGTTACTATCTTCATAGTGGGTAGTAACTTAAGGGTGATAACATGCAAAGATTCATTTATTAAGTTACAGACTCATATTGCATTGGGACATGTGATGTTACAGTAACTAGCTAAGTTACTACAAGTACCTCTCTCCTCATTAACTCATTGCCACATAAGCAAATTTGCTGAGTTGGATTCAAAGTTACTGCTGAAGTTACTCCCACTATGACTAGTCTAAGTCTCCTCACCTGACCAACTAAACACATGTTTTACTGTGTTCTTAAACAGCTCATAATATTGGATATTTGCTTAACCTGTGCACAGTGACACAAGCGTACTGCGCCATGCATTCAGCACGCTGCCCGTTCTCCCCACCCATATGGTGTAAATTAGCCAGGAGAGAGAGTGCAAGCACAAACCAGGATAGAGAGCCCGCGGAACATGCAGAGACAGTACTGATCTACTTGCATGTGATGTGACATTGTGGTTGGGGCAATGCGTTTTGGTAAAGGAAAAAAGCTGATCTGCATGCATGACGACATTTCCTTGAAGAAGAAAAACAACCACATGTCGACAATCCTCGGAGCTTTACGTGCATCCGCAAGAACCGAAGCAGTGTACTTAATCTGTTGTTCCTGTTTGATATCTGCTTAAGTTTGTGCTTGCATTGCTGTTCATACCACGAGTTTTCTCGGGCAGTGCTTCAACTGTCCTCATGTTGTACAAATTGAACATTTTTCACTTTAATTTCCTCGGTGTTGCAAGAAGCTGTTCTTTTCTGCCGTTGCAAGATCTCATTTCCCTTGTTTTCCCACCCTTTGCAGGAGGCACATCGGGATCGACGAGATGCTGAAGGAAATCAGGACAGCCTTGGGAAAATGCTCCGATCACATGTTACCAGGACCATGAATCTGAAAGCCTGCACGCTGGAGCCCTTAACATCAGTCCAACACCTGGAAAGGATCGAGCCGGATCAACTGGCTCTTCAACAACACTGTCAGTCGAGTCTGTCCTTGGCTCACGACGCCGTTGGCAATTCCTGGATTGTCCAAAATCCTGATGCCGCTTCAGCTTGAGCACGAGCAGTTGCAGATATCCAGGCTACACCTCCATCTGTATTCAGTGCTAGAGATAGAAATAAATCAGTTGTGTGAAATATTGAAAAACTAATGGGGACTCGTATATATTCGTCTGCAAGTATTAGTGAAGATTTGAGAATCATATCTTCTGTACTAAATGACTAGTAGAAATTGACTATATGGACTCATTAACTGTTCTCTCTGCTTTACTTATATAACTGAGTAACTGACAAAGCTTTGGCCTTATAAATAGTTTACTTAATGCTCATATTTGTTGATTATCATTTACACATTGTCCATATCCATATGTATGTTGTGCTATATATTGAAAACTAGTGTCAACAAAAATGTGCACATTTGTGAAGATTTGATTGATATCCACATTTCTTTTAATGAATTGCTAATAGAAAATGATCAACATAAACAACTCGTCCCTTGTAAATATCCGCTCTTGGCTAATTTAGTAAAAATATCACAATTTTTTTAAAAAATTAATGCTCATATTTATTATCTTTCATTTGCATCTTGTCATATGTATTCAGTGCTAGAGATACAGTGAGATATTGAAAAAACTAGTGCGTACACATATACATTTATTTGTACATATTTGTGAAGATTTGTGTTGCACATCTTCCATGGAACCAGAACGTAAACGTGTTCTGCAGATATACATGCATGGAGATTTTCAAAATTGTACTAAGACAGCAACAATTAATTTGGATGGGAGAGGATACGTTCTTTTATATCTTCCGAAATGAATGGCTTGCAGAAGACCAGACTCGTCTTTTTCATTTACATTAGACCGGACTTGTCCTTTGTTGTTATTTGATCTCCGGTTAATATAACAAGACAAAGTTTTTGCCTTCCTAAATATTTTGTTTTAATGCTCGCATTTATTAACTTTCATTTACATCTCGTCCATATGTATTCAATAATAGAGATGTGAAGATATAAGTTGTACCACTTTATTTGCAAGATTTGGAACTCACTCTTCCCTAATAAAACTGGAAATTCATCTATATAAAGGACTCATCCCATGTAATTATCTTGCATCTCATCATGTCTAAACTTAATCTAGGATTACATATTCTTGTCATATATGTTGTTTTCATTGCTCACCAAATCCATGGAGGTGGATTGCATCCAACCAACCGAAAGGTAAACGTGTTGTTCCTACAAATTTGAGTAATTAGTAGTTCGAACCAAGGGGTGATATAGTAGTTTTTTTTTTCGAAACGGATGGGGTGATATAGTAGTGAAAATAGAAAGGATTGTTCATTCTATAGAAAAAAAATTAATCCGTACCAAAAGAAGGTGAAAATAGAGAAATGCAACTATGTGATGAACTACAACCATTTCTCTCATAGCGAAGGTGTAGGAGTTTGGAGTATAGGAGTTGCTGGGGTTATTCGAACTGGATTTTCTTATAGTTTCCTAATTTTCATCTTTGTACTATGTATGAGTGGTTTTTTTATATGAATGGCAAATCTGCACGGGTTGATTGCCACAAAGGCATGGGCATAGGGCTGGTGCCTCTCAGATTCGATGCATGGTACATGATTGGCTGATTTTACACATTATAGTTTATTTTCTAGTCTTTAAAATGTATATTTTGTACTCTACATGTTTCATTTTAAGCTATGCGTATTTAGTTTTACCTTTAAAATGTATATTTTGTGCACGGAAGGTTTTTCAGTCACCCGCTATAACTATTTAAGCTATGCATATTTAGTTTTCCCTTAAAATGTATATTTTGTTCTCCACATGTTTTATTTTTTTTAAGCAACAAAAGCCGAACAAGCAATATCTGGATTGCATACTCACTCTGAAGCCTTACAGGCATGGTATGCACATGCTTCTCCATCAAAAAATTCCAATGACATCGTTTATGTGAGTCACTCTATCCTGGAACTTTTAACAAGCCAATGTTTTCTTACCATCACTTTCAAAGTTTTTAACTTTCTGCCTTCTACAGTTTGCGACACATAGGACACATCCCAGTAGCTATTATGGACTTGCTGCTACAATGGATGTGTACGGACACAATATCAGTGCTGGTCATATCATAACATCTATTTGGATTGCTAACATGGAGGGTGATCCAAAGACAGATGAGAATGCAATTTGGGTCGGGTGGCAAGTAAGTCGTAATTTACATATATTATGATTTTTACAGATTGTAGCCATCTTACCATCATTAATTTGGACGTACTCGATGCCATTTATAATGCTCTTAATGACTCTTCAGTTTCTTCCCAGGTTGACCCAAAAAAATATGGGGACTCACATACTCACTTCTTCACGAGTTGGACGGTATGTTTCTGCCTTTTCACTCAAAAACTATGTTCCTCAACTGTAGCACACAAAGCTAGAATATCTAGTGACCATATAACTTTGTGTGAAACAGAGAGACACATATCATACAGGGTGCTATGACATGGACTGCCCTGGTTTCCAACTTGTTAAGGGGTCAAAAATCGCTCCAGGTGGCACAATACAACCAGTCTCTCATGTTCATGGTGTACGTCAAAAGATTACAATTAAAGTGTTTAGGGTAATTAATTATATCTTGCTTGTATACTTTCCAATTGTAAGCATATTGATCATAATGATCTAATCACATGTTGCTGAATTTGTGGCATACATTACTCAAATTGCTTCTATTTCATGGCAGGAAAAATCCACGGGAAATTGGTGAATACACTACAGCTTCAACAAGGCCCCAACACCAGTGGGCTATCACCCAGCAAAATTGTTTGACAAGTTATGGAAGAAGGCGACCCAAATTTCAATTGGTAGCGTTGTTGGGGGGAGTCCGTCTATCCCATCCCCTCCAATGGGTAGTGGATTCTTGCCGTCTGATAAAGCTGCATTAATCACAGATATTTCACTCATTAGGGAAGATGGCAGGATGACACCTTTTACTGTGAATACAGACAGGTTACAGAGTAAGAGTAGTTGTTACTCTATCTCACCTATCCAAGGTGCAAAATGTTCCTATGGAGGTCCAGGAGGTTGCTCCCGCTAGCTTAAGTAGATTTTACTCATATAAGTACATTGAATTTGGCCATGTCATGCGCCCATCTTCCTAATCTCCTTTAATTCTCTTTTATTAGGGATGAATCCATTTAATTTATCCACATCGTGAGTCAATCTTCCTATTTTTTTTCAAATATGGATGAATCCGCTTAATTCAAGGACGCCATGCGCCGGAGGCCCGGAGCCTTGCCTTCCTAACTCCTTTAATAACGTCCGTGTGCTAGAACCTTCATCGTCCTCCTTTAATTCCGTTTAGTTTACCCTTCCCTCATTATCTCACATGGCCGTGTACATTAGTACATTGGAGATCGCTAGTACGATTCTGGAGAGCATTTTTTTCCTTCTATTTTCCTGGACTGCAGTCAGCCCGTCGGGGTGTGTGTTTTAAACGGGCTACAACTAAGATATAAGATGGGCCACAACGACACAATACGGGCTGTGCTCGACGGATCGTGCGTGCGTGTGTCATATGTCCCCAAATTAGTACCACCTCACATATATATCTTAAATAGAAAATAAAATCACCGCGGGACGAAACCAAGAATATCACCTTGCTTTATTAGTAGGTATAGATATAGATATAGACTAGCACACAAGCCCGTGCGTTGCAACGGAAAAAATTAATGTTTTGTGCAAGCATAATGTTCCATAGCACCAGATTCACTATGAAGAACATGCTGCAACGCAGCATCCTTCTACAAAATGAACATAAAAAAATACGATGCATTTTACCCTTTACATATTTTCTCTGTCGAGCATAATCTCGCACTAATTTCATTTAAGTATCATGCTTCCTTTAATTACCATGACGTCCTCACCCTTTTTAGTCAGAAATCAAATCTTTCTTTTTCTAATTTAATAGCCCAACACATTGAAACCGACATATCCTTCTTTCTAATTATCCTACCTTTTTATCTCAAATCCTTCATTTAATCAGCCTCATCTATTTGAATGTTCTATTTATTATGACCACAATCTTTCTTCAATTATTTCACCGGTTTACCCATAATCCTTTCTTTAATTAGCCACATCTATTTAAATATTTTATTTAAGCCCACAATCCTTTCGTTAATTAGCTCATTCGCTTAATTAGCTTGCCCTAAACATGAGGGCCGCCACTCGTATATTTAGAGCGAGTTGGGATTTGTAAATGTAAATAGCGCATAGGTCGTTGGTTGTTACATTAAAGATCCTAACAGCTGTGTTCAATTCCCATAATGTTTATTTATTTTGACCCAATTTTTTTCACAATCTCTCTGAAAGCCCATAAAAGGCTCATCCACATACAAGTACCTGGCCCAGATCGCTTAGCCTGTGTACGACCTGACAGTACCAAACTTTAGCGTGCACTCAAACCAAATGAAAAGGACTAAACTAAACCAAGAATACATATTCCCTTTAATAGTAGGTATAGATATAGACTTTATATTCTTTTTGGGAGTGTCTACTTTTTCCCTTTCCTTTTTTCTTTCCTATTTTCTTTTCTACCACATTCTTGTGACAGGCTCGACGCATGATGGTAAGATCCCCCCTTATCTAATTTATTTTAGCTATAATGTTCTCTTCTTTCTTTTATTGCATGTTTTTTTTATTTTCTTATTTTTTTCGTTTTTATCTACTTGTTTTGCTTGTTTGGTTTCCTTATTTTTGTATTTATTTTTTATTACCTTTATACTTTTTTGTTAGATACGCAAATATGTTTTGTAAATCATGAATATTTGTTTTTTCATACCCGGGAACGTTTGATAGCCATGGGCAATTTTCTAGATATATGAACATTTTTTACATTTAGGAATAGTGTTCAATAATTTGCTACACGCTTCAATCATAAATGTTCAATACTTAAAGTAGAAATATGCTCATGCTTTCACATGGTAAATTTCATGAATGTATAACCTAAAAATAGAAATACTATCCACATAACAAAACACCTACTGGTAAAAATACACCTCATAAATGTTTTAAAATACATGCTGCAATAAAAAATTAAGTAAAAATATTTTTTGGAATAAATAAACAAACCAAAAATAAAAGGCAAAAATTAAAAAACAATATTGCTTTTTTAGGCAAAACCACACACTTTATTACTCAATAACAAGGTTTACAGGTATTTTGTTGGGATCAAAAGGTTGACCCAACCAAGTATGTCTTCCAATACCTAGAGTAGCAGCATGTTTTGCGAGGCAATGAGCCTCAAAATTGAAATTTCTATGCTCATGAACTAAAATACATTTGTCAAGCATATTCTTCCGATCTATGAATTCTTTGATGATTGCACCATATGGACCAGCTGCTTCTTGTTCTATGTCTTTGATCACCTCTTGACTATCCGCAACTAAAACAACATTTCTCAGTGTTAGGTCTTCAGCTAGTGCTATACCCTCTCGGCAAGCTAGAGCTTCCATTATATATAGCTGGGTTTGATATATTCTCCACCACAATCGCTGAGGCTCCAATGTATGTTCCTTGCTCCGTCCTGCAGATCGCAGCAGCAGCTGCTGCCCTTCTTTCGAATCTACTGAAAGCTTCATCCACGTTTATTTTTGAACATCCCCCAGAAGGCGGGATCCATCTCTGAGTCCTGTCATGAGGCGGTACTGGGCCTGGGAGCCTTGGAGTCTTGATTGACTCAAGCTCTGTTATAAAGGATAACACAAACTGTTGGATGGAGCGTGGGCTCCGAAAAATGCTTTCGTGGATAGCTTTCCGTCTCCCATATCAGATTGCCCGAAGTGTAACTATCATCCTTATGAACTCTTCATGCGGTAGTAGATCATTCATCGCAAAAAGCCAGTTTTTTGCTGAAGGTTCGGTGCATGTCGCCATGCTCTCTGTGATGCTCTCATCGCACAGTGCCCAAATGCATCTTGATGTAGTACAATCCAGTAAAGAGTGCCGCCAAGAGTCCTCGCATCCACAAAGAGCACAGCAGCTTGAATTTGATATGTGCCGGTGTTGAAGGAGATCTGCGGATGGCAAAGATTGTTGTGCCAGCCTCCAAACAAAAATTTTGAGTTTCGATGGTATTAATAGGTTTCAAAGCTTTGTCCATGACCGAGCAATTTCATGATTATCAGAAGATCCCTGGATCCCATCTAACCAGTTCTCTCTTCTGGTTTTTGTGTCAACGAGCATCCGATATTACTTTTTTTAGACAAAAAAATATTCGAGAAAAAGGCTTTCACCCTGTTATATTGATATAGCAACCACCTGATATAACAAAGAGAAAAAGGGCACAGGGAACAGGGCACACCAAGAAGGGAAGGAGAAAGACTAATTTAAAGGGATATGATCTTTACACAGCCGAGAACATTTTGATTTGGATTGGTTTGGGATTTCTGGGTTGATGGTGGCTGGGATTATTGGTGCCGCCCGAAGGAGTTGTGGATCTTCTATACTACTATTAAACAAGCAAGCATTATCTTTTCTAAGTGCACTCCGGTTAACGTACACGCAACTAACCAAAACAATTAGAACCTCACGATCGTCTCAATTCATTTGGATCTAACCGTTAAGATAACAACCAAATCTCAGCAAAAGTACGTTTGGCAATTTTGAGGAACGGACGAAAACTCTGCCTGCCATCCAAGGGACGAAAGATTCATTTGGCAACCACGTGATTCTATCCCCAATTAGCGCTAACCTCTCACCTAATCTCATCATAAAATTAGCGCTAACCAAAATTTAACCACGCGTCCCGGTTCTCGCCTTCCGTGTCTGCTGTTGCAGGCCGATCTGCTTGGCCCTGATGCGACCCACGCGCCCGGCCGCCGCCAGCGCCCGGCCGCCGCCAGCGCCCCGTCGCCCCCATTCCTTCGCCACTGTCGGCCGCCGGCTCGGCTCCTCCGCTAACGGCCCATGTCCTCACGGATCCTTGCATTGCCGCCACCCACGCTGGCACGCAAGCAATGGTCCGAGCGCCGCAGCGCCAACCGGGGCCTCGCCTGCCTGCTCCCCGCTGCGCCACGGGCACACGTGCCAGTCCGAGCGCCGCTGCACTACACGGATGCAGACCTCCCCGCTCCACCTCCTCTTCGGTTGATTCTTGGGGTCAATCACGACGGACAACTGATATGCATGTTGCTGAATTTATTGCGTGTTGCTGTGTTGAGAACTCTGCAGGATGGCATCACCTGCGGGGTCACTTGCATCCACTTCTTGCCGATCACCGTCCCGAGGATGTGAGAGTGACTGGCAAAGCCACTCGCCGTTCCCTAAATCTGGACACGTGATGCTTCCCGTGATTGTTCTACTTGGCTCAAGGTATGTATGTAATTAACTTATTGTTTCTATTGAGGTGGAAGCTGTAAATGATTGTCACAACTCAGTCCTAAATTATTCATCGCTCGAGCAGTTGCACGGCCATCTTCCTCCATGGGACTTCAATGCTTCCTTGCGTTCATCTCTATGAACATGTGCAACTTGTCCAATAAATTGCCCCAACTGGTTGTATTTAAAACTCCAGCACACTGTTGTAAATTAGACATTACCATTTCTTTGAAAGAGATTTTTGTAAATTCTTATATAGGACTATGCTCATTGATTCAGAGATATATATTTCCGAGAGTTTCTTTTGCAGAGATGGAAATAAGTATTTGTGATATTGTTAGGTTCCATTTTTGGGAATCCTTAACACACATGTGGATTTTTTGCAATTAGAAACATTGTACACTGTATTATAAAGATAGGTTCTATGACAACAATCCAGAAGCTGAAATGATTTAATATATAGACCAAGTCCAGGACATAGTTCAGTGGATGCGATAAAGCACTACAAAGTTACATATAGAAATGATTATTTCCAAGATTTCTATCAGCATGAACTTGAGTTAATATGGAAAGTGCTCGGCTATGTTACTATGCTCTTTTCCTCATCTCCTTTTTTAACATGTTACAATAGTAAATTTGAAAGGAAATTTATCTTTTTAAGTCTTGTTTAAAAACAGGTGGCTTGAATGACGCAGCCACTTACATGAAACTGGATATGGTAAAACTTGCATGCTTGTCCCGATTTATTTTGAATTTGGGCAATCTCTATATGGTTTTCTGACTGATAATAGAAGGCAAGGTGCACACGTATTTAAAGTTTGCTTCTTGCCTCCTTTTGATTTAAGTGGAAAAAAAAGCACGGGCCAATTTGTAATACATGTATTTCACAGAACTCATATGTGTATATCCTACCAGTTTTACGTTGCTCTGTCACTTCCTTTCATAGTCAATTACTCTGAAACCATAGAGCATCCAACAATGTTATAAAATTAGATTTTCCAATTAAATAAATGTAGAATTTGAAGTTCAGGGGATCTGTTTTGAACAAGCACACAATGATTGTACAAGAAATTCAGAGATACAGAGATAATGACTAGCTATTGGAAATACTCATTTTCTGTTTTTTTAGCTGAATAACAGAATAATGGATAGTGGTGCTTCCTCTCAAACAAGGTCGACTGAAACATTATCTAGCTAATAAATTTATGTCTCATTAAAATTTAGTTCACATTTAGGACTATGCCTTTTATTACTCCCTGCCAAAGGATGAAAAACAGTGTATACATTTATGATGTAAAGAACTGAATTACAAACTACAAACTTCATACTTGTAACATATATATTTGCTATTTTTTTTATAAAAGCATGCTCATTTTAGTTTACTTTCAGGTTTTCAGTTAAGGCTGCACTTATAAAAAGACGTGCGAAGACTTGGACTTGTGATTCTGTTTCTTTTTCATTTTTTGTGCCCTGTTGGTAATGAAATACTATATGAATCACATTTCTTATATGTTCCTTTTTAGTTTTGTGCTTTCATTTGTAAGATCATATGGCCGTTTGAGGCAACTGCATGTATATATTGTCGATGTTACACGTGAAAATCCCTATGCTTCATTTTTCTATGTAATATCATGTTACAGAATATCTAAAGCGTGTGCTAGAAACCCTTTCATGCATATGACCATGGACAAGAAATAATATGCAAGCAACAATATCTAATATATTTGCTGTTGCTTCTAGATTGCAAGTAGTTACATTCTTTCCTGAAATTGTCATGTAAGTTCTTAGTGGCTGAGCCTTATGTAATCCCAAGAGTGGCAGAGGCACTTATTGGGTCACATAATTATTATTTATTAGCACCTAGGACATGTCAATAAGCTAACATGGCAGATTTATTACTCTAATATGTCTTGGCCATGTATAATTCCGTGCACGATGATGGTCATGATGCTTGCTTACTCCTTTGATGAAAACTATGTTAGTATGTATAGTGCCAAATACAGGGCATGAATGTTGATTCTCATAACACAATTTTTGGTGCACTTCCATGACTACATCAAGAATGAAGCTGAAGACAACATCCATGAGAACCACATAAGCTTATCAGGAATACTGAGATAATTACTTGTGTTGTTGCTCGATGCATATAATTGTAAGTTATTGTGTTTCTTAAAGCTCATTTATATTATATGTTGATTTGTAGTATTCTTACTGCTATCAAATTGTTTTTCTATGCACGTGATTCTCATGTCTGATTGTAATATCCATCAAGACGTGTGTTGCACGTGCAAGCTTACTAGTCTTGATGAAATTCTCCGACCGCTTGCTCAGCTCCGCCGCGCCGACGGACGGCTCGCGGGCAGGCTTTCGCCCCGCTATATTGATATAGCAACCATTCGATATGCAGAGTATTACTGTAATAGCACACTCCACACCACGGGAGGAAAGGCTTGGTCATCGCTCGGCCCAAGGATAGACGAAATTACGAGGGCCCAACGCAATGTGGAGGACCCGTCTTCCTCCAGCACCTTCCCCAGTTCTCCTCCCCTACCGCCGTTCTGCTCCCCCACCGTCCGCGCCATCTCCACCGCGCGCCGTCCTACCCCATCTCCAGCGCCCCCTTCCTCCAGTTTGTGCGCTTGGTTTCTCCTCCTTCCGCTAAGCTCCCTCCATTTCGTACCTTGGTACCTGCACCGCACCGTGCACACCAGCTCGCCGCCCCCGGCGACTTCGCCGAAGTGGACACGCCGCCGCCGCTGCAGCTGCAGCTGCTCCATGGAGGTCGCCCACGCGGCCGCTTCTCGCCCTCTCCATCATCATCTGTATTCATATATAAGCATCCTGAGATTGAGGCATTGGGTTCTTTCAGTTCTTCCGATGGATCCACTTCCCCACCGAAAACCCAAGCAATCCGTGTACAGGTGCTCATTTCCTATTTTTTTTAAACTTGATTCCGTGTCTGTAATTTATCTCCAGCGGTCAGAATTTCTTACTTTGTGATACCCCCGTTTGCAGCTTAGGCGAACAGCAGCTGAAATTGGGGATGGAGTTCAGTTACTGTTACTTATCTCAGTTAGCTTATCTTCCACTAAGTGGGAGGACAATGAAGGTTGCCATCCGGGTATGGTGGATGATGAGCAGGATGGCACCCGCAAAATGATTATGGTGGGCTTGAATTATTTGCAGACAGAAGGTATTGGCCGACTTGCTGAGGTCTTTGTGTACGAGGTCAAGGTCATGGTCATCTCCTTAACATCGCATCAAATACACCAGTGCTCCATTCAAGTCCAAATCCACAGGACCATTTACTAGGTCATGGACTCATGGTCATGCATGCCCATCTCCTTTCACATGGCCATCTCCTAGGAAGTTCCACACGAATCCTCTTGCAGTCTTCCTTGGGTCAACTCTAAGTTTTTGTAACCATATCCTAGATATATTTGCAGTAGGAAGGCAGTCATGAAAGTGGTACTAGCTATAAGAGAGGCGCTGCTGCCTGACCTGAATTTCTCTAGTGCAAGGTGTAGTGTAGAACTGTCGATCCACCATGGGCATCTTGCCGATGATGTTCTCTCTGCTGGTACTCAGGTCACTAGGAAAGCTAACAGCTCTGGCATCCGGAGTTGTGACAAACCAGCAGAGCCCTGAAGGGACCTGGGCACGACCATCCCGTGCCGGTTTCACGCTCGATGACTGCCCGACGAGCTGCGGCAGTGTGAGCTTCAGCTATCCCTTCGGCATCGGATCCAGGTGCTCCCGTGGGCCTGACTTCAACCTCAGTTGCAACGATGCCACTCACCCCCCCATACTTTTCTTGTGTGACGGCATCACCGAAGTGGTCAACTTTGGCGGTGATTCTCATTATGATTTAAACTCGATCTGGGCCTCCTTCTCGCATACCATCCCCTTGAAATCTGGTGTTAGTGCTTACAACTTGTCTTTCAAACCACCTGGGAGGTCCTTCCATCTTTATCCCTTTGTTCTAAACATCATTGGCTGCGACCTGGCAGTGTACTCTGTCAAAGAGAATGCCATCCAGCCGATCTGCGCAACTGTGTGCCCAGATCCAGAAATTTCAGAGACGGTGGCTATGCACAACTGTAATGGCTTTGGCTGTTGTCGTGTAGACGTGCACAACTATTGTGACATTTATCAGTTCAAATTTGTCTATGACCATGACACAATAAACACCAGAGCACACTCTAACCAGACCTCTAAGTTGTGGGATAAAATCAGCATAACCGCTGATGGTGGTTTAATGCTCTCATGGGATATAGGGAATCAACCCACCGACTGTGTTGCCTGTGTCAGCGACCATTCTGAGTGCCGCGGTTACAACTACGATACAACTGGCATGACATCAAGAAATGGCTACAGCTGGAACTGCATGTGCAACGAGGGCTATACAGACAACCCCTACATTCCACATGGCTTCTCCAGTAACAGCAAAGGTAACTTTTTTTCTAGCTAATCAAGTGACCTACAGCTTCTGCGAGCCATTTTTGGCATTTGTACATGCTAACATTATACTGATCAATTTAGTGTATAATCCAATTCCGAGCAGGGCTGACTGTACCCGTTGGTGTGGTAACATTAGTGTGCAATTCCCATTCGGCTTCGAAGAGGGTTGCTTTGCTAGGGAAGAGTTTCACCTCAACTGCACAGATCTGACGTCATCAGATGCCCTGGTCATGTTGGAGGAGAAACAAGTCATCGACATGAATGTTGATGAAGGGACCTTTAATATCACTTTTGCTGACCAACAACGTTGGGACCCCATATCAGAACGTCACGGTCTTGTATATGAATATGGGTTATTTCTCTCTGTCAAATGGGTTGCTGCTCATCTAAGTTGCGCAGAGGCCCAACAGAATAGATCTGCATATGCTTGTGTGAGTACCAACAGCAAGTGTGTGGAAGTAACTGCTGAAAGAATCTATGCTGGTTACCGCTGCAAATGCTCAGATGGCTTCCAAGGAAATCCATATATCCAAAGTGGCTGTCGAGGTACTCCCTCCCTCCCTCTAGTGTTACAAATGATACAGCCCCTACCGCTTGAAAAAATGTACTATTAGCTACTCCCTCCGTTCCAAATTACTCGTTGTGGTTTTAGTTCAAATTTGAACTAAAACCACGACGAGTAATTTGGAATTGAACTAAAACCACGACGAGTAATTTGGAACGGAGGGAGTATTTCTTAACTCTCTATAATAAAATTGTAGGAGTACATTTGTATTTAAATGCACGTGTTACTACAATAACTGCATGTTACTTTTAGCCAGTAATTTTTCTACTATTTCTAGTTTTTTTCCATGTAGATCTCATTTAGTTGGCTGATGTACTGTTTCATGCTAATTCAATGCTGTGCTGTGTTCCATGTTACACCCTCTGATTCATAATATAATCAGCTTTAGAATTCTTGCCATTTAAACATTTTAGATTTCACCATCAGTATAGAAAAAACTACCAACATGGGAAGTGTCAATTGATATGACTAGATTAGCCGTGAAATAGTTTCTTATAATATATAGTTATTTTTGTTTGAAGCAATATTATTTTTCTAAAATGTGTTTGTCCAAAGTTGCTATGAAGATAGCGCCCATGTCCTGAACTACTTATGGTGAATCAGAGGGAGTATATATTTTGTCAACACATCTTATCAAGATTTTGTTAATTTCAGATATTAATGAATGCCTTCAAGCGAACAGTTGTAAAGGGATCTGCCATAATACCAATGGAAGCTTCCATTGTACTGAATGTCCTCTCGAGACTGAATATGATCCATTAAAAATGCAGTGCACTAAGATAAAACAACAGCCTCTACTCTTAGGTAAGACTATATTTGTTGTTACATTTATGATAGACAAGATAGAACAGAAACTTAAAAGAGATTAATGCCTGCAGGTATGATTATTGGGCTGTCCTGTGGTTTGGGCATTCTTCTTCTGAGCTTCAGTGTAGTGTGTTTCACTCGCAGATGGAAAATAAATGTTCAAAAGCAACTACGGAAGAACTATTTCCGGAAGAACCAAGGTCTTCTCTTAGAAACGTTGATATCATCTGATGAAACTGCAAATGAGAATACGAAGATTTTCTCATTAGAAGAGCTAGAGAAGGCAACAGACAACTTTGATCCTACACGTATCATCGGCCGTGGGGGCCATGGCATGGTCTACAAAGGCATGTTATCTGATCAGCGAGTTGTTGCAATAAAAATGTCTAAGGTCATTGAGGAGCGTGAGATCAGTCAATTCATCAATGAGGTCGCAGTTCTCTCTCAGATAAATCATAGAAATATTATAAAGCTCTTCGGATGTTGTCTCGAAACTGAGGTTCCGCTGCTGGTGTACGACTATGTATCCAATGGCTCACTGTCTCAAGTTCTTCATGCTGATTCAAGTGATGGTTTTTCTCTGTCTTGGATTGATTACGTAAGGATTGCCCTGGAAACAGCAGGAGCTCTATCTTATCTCCACTCTTCAGCTTCAATATCAATCTTCCATCGTGATGTAAAGTCCTCGAATATACTCTTGGATGTGAACTACACAGCTAAAGTTTCAGATTTTGGCGCGTCTAGATTGGTTCCAACTGATCAAACACACATTGTCACGAATGTACAGGGTACATTTGGGTACTTAGATCCAGAGTATTTCCATACCAGACAGTTAAATGAGAAGAGTGACGTGTACAGTTTCGGTGTGGTACTAGTGGAGTTGCTTCTCAGAATGAAACCTGTTTTTACAAGTGAATCAGGCACGGTCAAGAGCTTGTCAAACTATTTTCTCCAGGAATTCAAAGATGGAAATATCACAAGTATTGTTGACTCTCAGGTTCTTGAGGAGGCAACCAAAGAAGAGATCAACAGTGTGGCCTCTCTTGCAGAGGTGTGCTTAAGGCTACACGGTGAAGAAAGACCCACAATGAAACAAGTAGAGACGGAACTGCAGACTTTGCGAACAAAACGGGTGAACGCAAGTCAAGCAGATCCGAGAAATGAAGAACGAATGCTACCAGAGTCACAAACTCAAAGAAGAGTAACAGCTTCTCGCCAATCGTCCACGATGGAACTGGGCAAGAGAGAAAGCCGACGATGCTATAGCTTAGAGTGTGAGTTCATGGCGTCTGCTAGTCTACCACGCTAGATGCGTCTGTTAAGTTCATAATAATGGATGCTGATTATGCTCGTTTTGTAAACTGATACATGGGTTTATGTTTTAGACAGACAAAACTATAGAGATCGTACGAGTTTTTGGATTGGAACTATTCTTGTTTATGTAAACTGATTATTATTACCTTGAGATGTAGAGTGAACTAGCTATACCCGCGCGGCGCCACGCCGCGCCCGGTTGATACTTAGTGTTTGTAGGTGGCATCTTTGTTGTACACATTGAATTTTAAATTAAAATAACGAAATTATGAGAATAATGTTGTATTCTCAACAAATAAGTAATATATAGAAGCAAACTGAAAAGGATAAATTTATTGTCACCATTCGTGATGCATTCTAGATCGATAACAGACGCTATGTAAAGTTTGCATGGTCAAACAATATAAATTGATGAAACTGTACTCTCTCTCTCTCTCTCTCTCTCTCTCTCTCTACTCACAAAAACACATGTTTTACATACTGGGTCTCTAATTCATCAACACTAAATATACAAGTGCACAGATAAGTGCTCTACAGGTTTGTACAAACTGAAGAAATTCATTGCCACTGAACAGAAGTACTACAAAACATACAAAGTCCTTGGCACCGAACATCTAATTCCCTGTTGTACTACTTCCTTGTTCACCAAGGGCTGATTAATCTGCATCACATGACTGATAGAATGACAGCCTATAATTATATTCATTTTTTATAAAGAATGTGCTATTTTTTTGTTAAAATTGTGCTAGTGTCATGGTGAAACAGATTGCATAGATGGTTCGTTTTTCATTGTGAAAAATATTGTGTAAAAACATTTCACTATATTTGTCCATTATTCTCCTCAAACATGGATCACTGATATGTTTTTATTTGGTTAGATTGACGGTTTGGCAAAAAAATATTAAAATAGAAGATGATAACTCGGCCAGCTTACACCAAGTCGGACACTGAAGCGGTTTTCGATTCCACCACAAACCTAGGAACTAACCATTACTCTCTCCAAATCTGTGGAGCATCTCATCCTTTATAGCGATCTGGTATCAACACATGGGACTGGCATCATATAAGAAAGCCAACATGATAAGATCACACCCGTCAGGAAAAAGGCAGAGATTTTTTTGTTACTCTTCCTGCTTTTTTTCAACTTCCTCGTTTACCAGATCAAAGTAAGGCGATCTGCAGTTACCAAAAGGATAGGTAAAGATCATGATTGTTTAGTTAATCAAGCAATGGTGGTGCAATACTAAATAAAGATAACAAACGGCAACCACGGTGATCATTCTATGAAATAGTATATGCTAACATCATACATTTTCGCAGTACAATAAAAAATAAAATGATTACTTATAGGAAAATGCATTATTTTCTGTTTTTTAGTACTTCGGGGAGGACAAATAGTGTAACGTGACACCAGATCAGCAACTTCCTTGAATCTGACATGCTTATATCATTTCATAATATGGCCTTGCACTTGAGATTCCAAATAGAAGAATGGTTGGCCGTTTCTTCTAGTTAATTATAATATAGACAGATAGTATACAATATAGGCTTGCACACAAGACTCAAATGGGAACATGGTAAGCCGTTTCTTCTAGCTAGTTGTTCCATTGACAAAAATATAATGGAAAATATCATCATGATCTATACCAAGTGCAAGGTACATGTGCAGAACAAACTATAGAAGGGATACCATAGAACAGTAGAGAAAAATCAGTTCTACACCTCACCAAAGTATTTCTTAGCCTGTTCTGTCTTCCCTTCCTCCTGAAGTCTCGTATGTATTTCCTTCTAAAACCTCATACAGTGCGCTTGAGATATATTCTTTTCAAGCTCCTCACTCAAAGAGCAAAAGAAATGTAATAAAAAATCACGAAAAATAACAGTACTGCATCGGTAATGTATTCATATGGGGCCTTGCAAATAGGTGTAAATTTCAAAAAGAAAAGTTCTGTTTATCTTTTCATCGTCTTTTCTGGCAAGAACTTGGTGGATTATAAATTATCTATATAATGTGATCGTTATAAAAAAAATAAACACGATATATTTGACATAAAAGCACGACAAAGGGGGAAATTTCCTTCTCCAACAAGGCATATAGAACTGTTATTAAAAAAGAATGGCAATTGCCCAGCAAACCTATGGAGTAGTCGATAATCCTATTGTCAGCTCATTTCACACACGAATTTCACATACAGTAGTAGGATATAGAGTTCTCTTTGTTAATAAATTAGGCCATGTTTGCAGGCATTAAACATCTTATAGTCCAGTCTAATGCCAATTCAAAATTGACACGGCTGCGCAATACTGCAGAGGAGGAGACCCGCATGATATGCACGTCTACCATCTTGTACATCTGAAAATGCTTGTACAGTGTGCTGCCTAAATACAATCTGATCTAGGTACAAAGCTGAAGCAACTTAGACTATCAGGGAGTTAAATCACAAAATCTATTGACCCATATATCTAACAAAAGTATAAGAATTATCAACATCGATCCAATCTGGAGTAAGTTTATAAACTGGACTATCATCAGATCTTCTCAAAAATGAAAATGATGCTTTGCTAACTGGATGAAAAAAAGATACGGCAGCTCACTGTTACATATCACTAACCATAACTGCCATAGAGCAGGAATCTTGTTCATATAAATTGAATTTATATGTGCTAATTTATGGCCACTATAAGAGATGACTACACACCAAAGGAAAACTCCAATGAGATCGACCGCTGACATATTGTCACTAAAAATATGTAACCGCTGAAAGGAACATGATATAGAGTATTTGAGGAGATGGACAAAGGAACATAGTTGAAGGCAGCATCTAGTTTTTTGAGCCTTGTCATTTTGATTCTCATCGTAACTCCAAACCTGTTACAACATAAGATTTGTCTATGCTCTCAGCTGTAACAATTATCTTTTTTGTCACAAACTCTTCAGCAAAACAACAACAATCAATTGTGAGTAAAAACTAACTGGCAATCTGATTCATTCATATAAAATGAAGTAGGTGTTCATGGAACCAAATATCTAGTATGATGTAGCACACTGTGAGTCAAGTCAATTTCTTTATGCAACTACATAATCAGCAAGATCTATTCTGTGACCTTCACCGGCAAATTTTCTGATCTGCTACCTTATCTTCATCTACAGCTCCAAAACAACATAAAAGGGGAAAGAGAAAACAAATTATGTGCAGCCAAGAAGGAACTTGAGGCTTGAGATATTTCTGACCTGTAGATTTTTAATGAGCAGGCTACTGTACAGGGGAGATGCTACGGCAAATGTAAAAGAGGAACCATCAGAAAAGGGAGAGGCAGAGAGAGATGCCCTATGAGAAGGTTGGAGAGAGGCGCCCGTGGGAGGATGTGGGCAGCAGACATAGGAGGGGCAGGGGGGAGCTGCACGGGAGAGGCAGAGAAGCGCTATTGAAGGTAGAGAAGAAGCATGATGGAAGAGGTGGGGAGCAACCATGGGAGCGGCCGTGGGAGAGGAAGGAGGAACAACGGGAGAAGGGGAATGAGGAAGAAAACTTGAGGGGCCGAGAAAAATCACCTGATTCGGCATAGGCGATTGCTTGGCGCGCGGGGCTGCACATCCTCATCTTCTGCTTTAAAGCATTAAGCGCCTGAGCTACTTTGAAACATGGACAAAGGGAGGAGGCGCGGCCGATCAAAACATGAAATCGGGGCAAGCAGGAAGAAATCGCACGAACGCTCAACACCGACTGGATTTGTTCGCCGCTCGACATGGATCAGAATTAATAAATTACTACTACAGTCGTGTGTGCTTGCAGGTGAACTACAGCTCGCTGGGCTGGATCTAGACGACGCCCTGTCCCATGGCCATCAGATGCCCGCGATGCTCCAATCCAAGGCTAATTCACTCTGGAAGTTCCCTCTCAGGCTCCAGCCGCCGCCGGTGGAAGAACTTGATCGAGATCTCAGGGCCGCCATGGGAAGAGTTGCCGTAGACGTGCCAATCTTCCTCGATGATCGGGGCGTGGAAGAGGACGCCGGCGGACGGGACAACGCTGTCGCCGCCGCTCCAGCACTCGATGGTGCTTCCGTGAGCTCGAGGTAACCATCCCCACCGCGTCGGTTGCGCTTCCTGTACGCCATCCCCGATGGCTCCCCTGCCACCAGCTCGGCCATGGGGAGAGGAGATGCGGAGAGGGGCTGCGCCGAGAGGGGAGACAGGAGCTCGGCGGTGAGGTGAGGAGGGCCGGGAGGAGGCGAGATAGGGACCGTCAGCTAGGAGAAGAGTCAGGGCTCCTTTGATTCATAGGATAGGAAAAGTGGAGGAATAGGAAAAATGGAGGATTGGCATGCCCTGTCCACATGAATCCTATGGGAATGGAAAACACAGGATTTGGCACAAGTGCGTGTTTGATGGGAGCATAGGAAAAACATAGGAACTCAAGGCATTATAATATTACTATTTTGAAGGCTGTGCATTCAAACAAGTAGCCGTTGGTCACTAAACTAGCCGTTAGGTTGCAGCAGTACATATACAAGCTCTGCACTTCATATAGCTCTAAGAACAAGTTTCGATTCATATGCACCAGAACGTTACAAGCAAGTCTTTGCTATAGCTGAAGTTTTGCTGAAGTTTTCCTCGTACTTGCTTGACCGTCTCTGAAATCTAAGGTTAGTTCTTCTAATGTACATATTCCCTTTGCTGCACTTGCTTGGTTGTCTCTCAAATCTCAACTTAGTTCACCTACTGTACATGTTTCCTTTGCTGTCGCTGGCCATCCGAAATCTAGAAAATCGACAGCGCCATGTCTATTTTAGTTTCATGGTTACAATTTTCAACCCACCCGGCCACCCCATAGCATCATGTCAGCAACAACCATCACCATCAGAAGCTATATTATTTTTTGGTTTCTGCATGCTGTAACTTATTCAAACATATATGTAGAGGTAAAATGCAAGAAAGAATCAAATCAGGTGTCCTAATATCATCACCCAGTTCAATGATCTGCACTAAGCTGTATCAGTTATCTGCCAAAAAAATCCAGAGTAACACTAAGTGACTAGCATGCCAGAATTAGTCCTTGTTGATCGACCAATAAATTACTAGTACAAGTTTTGACTAGAAAAATTAAGTAGTTTACATTTAAACTTGTGAAGTCATGATAACTCAGTAATTTTCCACAGGCTTGTTTTCATAGAGTCCAATGGATCCTAGCTACTGTCGCAGATCAAAGAGTGAGGATGAGTTTGCTCTTTTTATTCTTCCTACTTTAGGAGAACACTCATATTCCTCAAGGAGACCTATGCACACTTCAATACTCACAAGCGCACGGCGTGTAAATGAAATTTTAAATGGACATGAAGACCTATGCAAAAGGCACTTCAGAATGGAGACTGATATATTTCAAGCTTTGGTTCAGAAATTGCGCGAGAATGATCGCCTTGTTGATGGAAGAGATGTCTCAATAGAAGAACAAGTGGCTATATTTTTGTATGCATTATCTAAGAATGCAACAAATGATACTTTGGCAGATTGGTTTCAGCATAGTGGACAAACAATCAGTTACTATTTTGGTGAAGTGCTCAGTGCAATTACTGAACTCTATTCTGTATACATACGTCCACCTTCCCTACACCCGCATCCAATCTTGAGTAAAGAAAAGTTCTACCCTTTCTTTATGGTATGTATAAATGCTTATGATCAAGTTAGAGTAACATAATTTCAAAATTTTACAGAGAAGATTATATGGCTTATGTACTTGTATTTATGCAGGATTGCATCGGCGCTATAGATGGTACACATATTCCATTGAAACTACCTGCTGATGAGCAAGAACCATATCGCAATAGGAAGCAAACATTGTCGCAAAATGTTATGGTAGCATGTGATTTTGATCTGAAGTTTGTGCATGTGCATGCTGGTTGGGAGGGATCGGCTTCGGATGCAAGAGTCCTACAGGATGCACTTAACCATGGTTTTCAAGTACCCCCCGGAAAATTTTACCTTGTAGATGCTGGTTATGCAAACACACCACAATTTTTGGCTCCATATCGTGGTACTAGGTACCACTTACAAGAACAAGGAAGAGCTCGCCAAAGGCCAAGAAATTACAAGGAATTATTCAACCTACGACATGCACAACTCCGAAATCATATCGAGAGGATTATTGGTATATTAAAAATGAGATTTCCGATATTGAGAGTGGCTTCACATTACTCGGTGACCAAACAAATTTTTAGTGCCTTGTGCAGACAAAAAAATTACCACGTGATGATCCAATAGCTATGAAGAAAATAAGCTCATGCTGCTCATACAGTGCCAAAGAACCAGAGGAAAAGTAAAAATATGGGTACCATCAGGACACAGTCGTGCAACTCAATTGCTAAATAAACGAGCTACACATTAGCAAATACATAGTGAATTGAGAATTTAGTCAAATCTGAGACCTCTTATTTTTTTACCTAATAGCTGCAAAGAAAATCCCCAAATCCTGAAATAACAAGCTCGATCTAAAAAGTCAGAGAGAATCTACAGCAGGTTGCAAACTAATACTAAGCAAATCAATCTAATCTATGTGTATAATACCTACAAATTCATGGGAAATCATCGGAAGCAAAGGAGGACCGGATCTGGCTTTTGGAGTTGCCTCGTACCTTGTTGCTGGACTTCCTATACGGAGGAATAGAAGCAAGGAGGCCGGCCGAGGAGCTGACCAGCTGAGCAGAAGGCCAGGCAGCAGGCCGAGGACCTGGGCAGAAGGCCGGGCGGCCGGCCGGCCGTGGCGGCGCAGCACGACTAGGTCGATGCTGAAGGAACTGGGGGGGCGGTGCTTCTGTTTGCGATGTGTCTTGTGAGAAGTTACGCGAGCGTTTATTTACCGCGAAAACTGAGCGCGCGGTGAGCGAGCGCGCGCGCTTTTTTTCCCGCCAGGATTCTTTCCGAGAGCTTCGACCTCTTGGAAACTTTCCTGTGAAATAGAGAAGGGGAAAATTCATAGGATTGATTCCCAAGGTTTCTATTCCTGTAAATCAAATGATTACCAGAAGAAAAAATCCATAGGATTAGAATCCTATGAAAATCCTACAAAAATCCCATGAATCAAAGGAGCTCTCACCTTTTATAGTCATCTACGGTGGTGCGACGGTCGCGCTGGAGTGGACGGGATCCTTCTAGCGAGCTCGCTAATCCTGACAGATCTCGAGAAGAGCTGGGACAGCGACAGCACAAACGGACCGACTGTTGGGGAACGTAGCATAAATTCAAAATTTTCCTACGTGTCACCAAGATCTATCTATGAAGTCATCTAGCAACGAGGGAGGAGTGGATCTACATACCCTTGTAGATCGCTCAGCGGAAGCGTTCAAGAGAACGGGGTTGACGGAGTCGTACTCGTCGTGATCCAAATCACCGATGATCCTAATGCCGAACGGACGGCACCTCCGCGTTCAACACACGTACAGCCCGGTGACGTCTCCCATGCCTTGATCCAGCAAGGAGAGAGGGAGAGGTTGAGGAAGACTCCATCCAGCAGCAGCACAACGGCGTGGTGGTGATGGAGGAGCGTGGCAATCCTGCAGGGCTTCGCCAAGCACCGCGAGATATGAGGAGAAAGAGAGGGAGGGCTGCACCAACAGGGAGAGATCAAATCATGTGTTGGGCAGCCCCTAGGCCTCACTATTTATAGGAGGAGGGGAGGAGGGTGCGCCCCCTCTAGGGTTCCCACCCCTAGGGGGGCGGCAGCCCTAGATGGGAAAAGGGGTGGCGGCCAAGAGGGGAGTCCCTCCCCCCCAAGGCACCTAGGGGTGCCTTTCCCTCTTAGGACTCTTCCCCTAGGGTTTCCCCACCCTTAGGCGCATGGGCCCTAGGGGAAAGTGGCGCCCCAGCCCACTTTGGACTGGATCCCTTCCCACTTCAGCCCATGGGGCCCTTCGGGATAGGTGGCCCCACCCGGTGGACCCCGGGACCCTTCCGGTGGTCCCGGTACAATACCGGTGACCCCAAAACTTGTCCCGATGGCCGAAATAGCACTTCCTATATATAATACTTTACCTCCGGACCATTCCGGAACTCCTCGTGACATCCGGGATCTCATCCGGGACTCCGAACAACATTCGGTAACCACATACAAACTTACTTTATAACCCTAGCGTCATCGAACCTTAAGTGTGTAGACCCTACGGGTTCGGGAGACATGCAGACATGACTGAGACGTTCTCCGGTCAATAACCAACAGCGGGATCTGGATACCCATGTTGGCTCCCACATGTTCCACGATGATCTCATCGGATGAACCACGATGTCAAAGACTTAATCAATCCCGTATACAATTCCCTTTGTCTAGCGGTACGATACTTGCCCGAGATTCGATCGTCGGTATCCCGATACCTTGTTCAATCTCGTTACCGGCAAGTCTCTTTACTCGTTCCGTAACACATCATCCCGTGATCAACTCCTTGATCACATTGTGCACATTATGATGATGTCCTACCGAGTGGGCCCAGAGATACCTCTCCGTCACACGGAGTGACAAATCCCAGTCTCGATTCGTGCCAACCCAACAGACACTTTCGGAGATACCCGTAGTGTACCTTTATAGCCACCCAGTTACGTTGTGACGTTTGGCACACCCAAAGCACTCCTACGGTATCCGGGAGTTGCACAATCTCATGGTCTAAGAAAATGATACTTGACATTAGAAAAGCTTTAGCATACGAACTACACGATCTTGTGCTATGCTTAGGATTGGGTCTTGTCCATCACATCATTCTCCTAATGATGTGATCTCGTTATCAATGACATCCAATGTCCATGGTCAGGAAACCGTAACCATCTATTGATCAACGAGCCAGTCAACTAGAGGCTTATTAGGGACATGGTGTTGTCTATGTATCCACACATGTATCTGAGTTTCCTATCAATACAATTCTAGCATGGATAATAAACGATTATCATGAACAAGGAAATATAATAATAACCAATTTATTATTGCCTCTAGGGCATATTTCCAACACCGACAACGGCCGAACAGTAGAAAGCGATGCAACAAATGGACCAACAGCGGCTAGCGCAAACAGCGGACCCGACAGCGACACAGAAGAAATCCAACGGCCAATAGAAACGAAAGGAACAACCACGCCAGCCTACCCCACATGCAATAAAAAATGCTAAACCCACCAAAGGAATCGTCACACCAGTTCAAAAAATTTGAAACAAAAAACTGAAGCCACAACGCGTTTCTACACCGCCGTGTACCAAAATAATAGCATGTGGCACATCCACAAATCACCATGGGTCTTTTTCACCCAAGTGGCTCAATCTTGGAGCGAAAACCTTGCCTGGAATAGAGGCTTGGGTATGACTGGTATATGCATTGTATTGAATAGGTGTTGATAAGGCATATAATGGATTATATTAGCAATGATTTTGAGCACTCCATTACTATGGTATCATGCATGTGAGCACACTCACCAGCCCCACCTACAGTGGGTTCCTTGATTTTGTAATAGTGTAACTTAAAGTTTATTACATAGCTTGTTTTCTTTTGTCATTTTATTAAGATTTATCTTAATGATATGTAGATTACCGTGCTTTCACTTGTACGGTACCGTGATCCCTTGGTGCTCCTTTCTATACCCATGGTAAAAACGTGAGTTACTTTTCGACCGTTTCAATCTTGGACGTCCGAACATGACCTTCTAAGGATCATCTCGCCATCATGTTGGTATTTGATATTTTTTGAAGTATTTTTTTTACAAAATTTCGAAATTATAAAGCTGATTTAGTAAATTTTAAATCTATGCCACCGTCGTCCTTTGCTGGGCTGAAGAGTGACTCTTCGTCTTCGCGTGGGCTGAAGAGTGACTCTTCGTCTTTGCGTGGGCCGAAGAGACCCTTTTCATCCTTGTTTGGGTTGAGTGGGTCTTCCTCCTTCCTATGAAGGCTGAAGAGTGAGTCTTTGTTCCGTTTAACGCAAAAAGAGTGGACATCCACCCCGTCCTATACACCACAACTTCTCCCAGTCAAACCTTCACGTCACCAGGAGCACATTGAAAAATCCATGATGATGAAGAACAACTTGAACCGTGCATTGTGGAGGACGAATTTCACCTTTCAATCTACACTAACCACCACATAAGCATGAATTATAAAAATATAATAATATTAAAAAAACTCAATTTTCCTCGCATTAGCGTGAATTTAAAAAGAAGGCAGATATGTCTTCCCTTTGGCCCTTATCCCCCCGATTGACGCCACCTGCACGATAGTTCTCCTCACATTATCCGATTATTAAAGCACAAAAAGAATAAGAAAGGAGCGAGACAAATCACAAACCATGATACCACTGTCACACCAAGGGATTACACACAACTACCACTAGGGTTTATAAAGTCATCATAGGCCAATCTCCCCATCCATGTGCGCCTGTTGTGATCATGGAGAGATTTCGGGGATTCACACTTCTAGGAATCCCGCCCCAGTAATGCATGTATTCTCGGCTTGGGACTTCACCTTTTCCTTGTTTGGTGTCAGATTTGATCTTACAATCTTGGTTTATACATTTTAGTTAAGTTTACAGCAACACATTAGAACAAATTGTGGGACCTCCTATCTCGCGCCTAACACATGGACTAGGCGGGAAAACACACACCTGAGCACTTTTGCGGCGTTGTTGGGCTTCATTCGTCGGCCACTGTTATGCACTGTTTCCACAAGCTACTTCTACTATTGTATTTCTTTTAGTTGTTTGACTCTTTCTTTCATTGTCCGTCTATTTCTATCCAGAACTTTTCCGTTTACATGGTATTTCAACAAATTTTGTTTCTTGTAACTGCAGATGGAACAACACATTCCAATGTATTGAACGATTGAGAAATAAGAAGCCAGACAAACTTTTGAAAAAATCGCGTAGGAAATCAGTAGGTTAAAAATCTGAGGTCAAGCTGAGTACTGTAGAATTGGAAAAATGTACGCAAATTAAAAAAAATGCTCATGAACTAGAAAAATGTTTGTCACTGTGAATTGTTCACACATTTTAAAAGTGTTTGCCGATTAGAAATATTCAGCAATTCAAAAAAGTTCATGAATTTGGAAAAATGTCACAAATTTGAAAAATGTTCGTGGATTTGAAAAATGTTATGAATTCAATAAGTGTTTCCAAATTTCAAGACAATGTTCATGAATTTGAAAAAGAACTCATGAACTGGAAAGATGTTTGCGAATTTATAAAAATCACGAATTGGAAAAAATGACCATGAATCAGAAAAATGATTGAGAATTCAACAAATGTTCACGAATTCGAAAAATATCCATGAATTGAAAAAAAATCCTAATAGAAAAATGTTTGTAAATTTATAAAATGTTCGCAAATTAAAAAACGCATGTGATTTTCAAAAATCTCATGAATTCAAAAAAGTAATCCCAAATTCTACAAAAAATTCGCGAATTTGAAAATGTTCTTGAATTACAAAAGATGTTCACCATTTTTTTGGACAATTTTTATTTGAGAATTCTCGCAAGCTTTATTGATTCAAAGTGATATCCATGGGTACACGAATTTTGTCATAAGGAAGACCCAACCAGACATGTTCACAATTTTTTTTTGACAAAAATGGACTGATTGTATGGGATTTGTTCATCTCTCAGCCCAAAGATGGGCTATGTGATGAGGGCCCAGCCCAAATGCGGGTTTATGGGCACGAAGGCGAGCGATGGCCTCCCCCCCACGCCTTTGCTCGCCACCTCCACCGCCGTCCAGCCCCACCCAGCATAGAGTTCCCTCGCCGCCCGATACCGCCGGGCCCCGCGCGGCGACGCCGTCGAAGAGGACGGGCGCGCCATGGCGGATTCGGCCACGCCGCTGCTCTCCTCTCTCCACACACACACACACACCCTCCGATTCATGTCCTTGGAGCTCGCATCGGAAAGATTGAGCGGTGGCCGAGTAATCTCAGGCATTGGGTTCTTTTCACTTTCTTTCCTTCTGAAGAATCCACTTGTTCCGTAGAAAAAACAAACCTAAGCTATTCATGTGCTCATTTCCTGTTATTGTGTTACTTGATTCTTCTCTGTATTTTATCTACAGTGTTCAGAAATTTTACTCTGTACTCTTGGTTGCAGCTTAAGCGAGCAGCAGATAATGTTGCTGATGGCTCAGTTAGGCTGTCTCCACCAGATGGTGACTGAAGATTGCTAGCCGGCTTCAGCCGTTGATGAGCAGGATGGTATTTCCCAGCCGATTGTACGGTATGGTTCCGCATTCTTGTGTGGTTCGCCATTTTCATGATGTAATTTTGCGTGCTCATTTGTTTCATCAATATGTTTGGTGTATCAACTTAGGTTTGCTCTCTATGTTGTTAATGTCTTTCTTGTGTAGAGGCAAACCCTTGGGAACCCAGAATTTCTTAGGCGAAATGTGTAGTAACATGGTTTATTAGGAACAGGGCATATGATGGGCTTGAAGTATCTGCAAACGGAGGTATTGGCCGACTTGCTGAGGTCTTTGTCTACAAGGTCATGGTCATGGTCTTCTCCTTCCACATCACATCAAATACGCCATTGTCAAAGTCATGGTCATCTCCTTAACATCGCATCAAATACACCACTGCCGCACCCAGGTCCACATCCACAGGAACATTTACTAGGTCATGGTCGTCTCATTTAACACGGCATCAAGTGCACAGCAAATCCACAGCCACACCCACAACCACACGAATCCTCTTCCGGTCTTCCTTGGGTCAACTGTAAGTTTTTGCAACCATGGATATATATGCAGTAGGAAGGCAGTCATGAAAGTGGCACCTACAACACTACAAGAGAAGGTACTGCTGCCTGACCTGAATTTCTCTAGTGCAAGGTATAGTGTAGAACTGCAGATTGATCATGGGCTTCTTGCCAATGATCTTCCCTCTGCTGGTACTCGGTTCAGTAGGAAAGCTAACAGCTCTAGCATCCGGAGTTGCAACAAGCCAACTGAGCCCCGAGGGGAACTGGGTACAACCATCGCGTGCCATGGCCACGCTCGATGGCTGCCCAACGAGCTGCGGCAGCGTGAGGTTCGGCTATCCCTTTGGCATCGGATCCAGGTGCTCCCGTGGGCCTGACTTCAACCTCATCTGCAACGACACCACTCAGCCCCCCAAGCTCTTCTTGCATGACGGCATCACAGAGGTGATCGACTTCGATCCTTTTTGGAATTCAAACCTGATCTCGGCCTCCTTCTCACATACCATCCCCATGAAATCTGGGGCCAGTCTCTACAATTTGTCTTTCAAACCACTTGGGAGGCACTTCCATGTATCCACTGATTACGTTGCTCTAAACATCACCGGCTGTGACCTGGAGGTGTACTCTGTCAAAGAGAATGCCACCCAGCCGATATGTGCAACTGTGTGCCCAGATCCAGGGATCACTGAGATGGTGGCTATGCACAACTGTAATGGCTTTGGATGTTGTCATGTAGACGTGGAAAACGATGCCGACACTTATCAGTTCAAATTTGTCTACGGCCACAACCCGAAAAACACCAAAGCACACTCTAACCAGACCTCTCAGTTGTGGGATAAAATCAGCATAACCACTGATCGCTTTCAGCTCTCATGGGATATTGGGAATCAATCCGCCTGTGTTGCCTGTAAGAGTGAGCATGCTGGGTGTGGCTACAACTACAATACGGGATTCATATCATCACCAAGTGGCTACCGGTGCTTCTGCCACGACGGCTATACAGGCAACCCCTACATTTCACATGGCTGCTCCAGCAATAACAAAGGTAACATGTTTTCCTAATTAAGCGGCCAAACGCACAGCTGCTGTCAGGCATTTTGGACCTTTGATACATTCTAACCTTTTACCGATCAATTTAGGATACAATCCAACCCCAAGCAGGGCTGATTGCACCCGTCAGTGTGGTAGCATTGATGTGGAATTCCCATTCGGACTCGAAGAGGGTTGCTTTGCCAGGGAAGAGTTTCACTTCAATTGCACAAATACAACGTCATCGCCTATTTTGCTGCTGAGGGATTTGGAGGTAATTGCCTTGGAGGTAATTGGCGTGAATGTTGATGAAGGGACTATTAATGCCACCATTCCTGACCAACAATTGGCGAACCCTACGTCTGATTCAGGACAAAACAGTCTTTTTTCTGCATATGGGTTATTTCTCTCTATCAAATGGGTTGCTGCTAAGCTAAGTTGCGCAGAGGCCCAACATAATAGGTCTGGATATGCTTGTGTGAGTATGAACAGCAAGTGTGTGGAAGTAAGTGCTGAAAGGGTCTATGCTGGTTATCGCTGCAAGTGCTCAGATGGCTTCCAAGGAAATCCATACATCCAAAGTGGTTGTCGAGGTACTCCTTTGTTCTCTCTAGGATTACAGATGATACAGTCCCTAAAACTGGAAAAATGTACTAGTACTGGATATTTTTCAACTCTGTAAAAGAAAGTTGCACATATTAAAATATATTTTCTTAACATATAAATTGGTATTAAGAGATTAGTGATGAAATATATTTTCTTAACATATAAAATTTCTCGTTGAAACAACATATTTTCCTTGAAATATAGTCAAAATGTTACTATTAAGACCATGACGATGTTCTAAACTACTTACTGTATATCAGAGGGAGTATGTATTTTGTCAAAGCATCTTATCAAGATTTTGTTAATTTCAGATATTAATGAATGCCTTCAACCCAACAAATGTAAAGAGATCTGCCATAATACCGAAGGAAGCTTCAATTGTATCGAATGTCCTCGCAAGACAGAGTATGATCCATTAAATATGCAGTGTACTAGGATAAAACAACAGACTCTACTTGTAGGTATGACTACATTTTTGTTACATTTATTTATGATAGACAAGATGTAGAATGAAAAGAGTTTAATAACCGCAGGTATAATTATTGGGCTGTCCTGTGGTTTCGGCATTCTACTTCTGAGCTTCAGTGTAGTACTTCTCACACGTAAATGGAAAAGAAATGTCCAAAGGCAACTAAGAAAGTACTATTTCCAAAAGAACCAAGGTCGTCTCCTAGAAACTTTGATATCATCTGATGAAAGTGCAAATGACAAAACAAAGATTTTCTTGTTGGAAGAATTAGAGAAGGCAACAAATAATTTTGATCCTGCACGTATCATTGGCCGTGGGGGTCATGGCATGGTTTACAAAGGCATACTATCTGATCAGCGTGTTGTTGCAATAAAAAAGTCTAAGGTCATTGAGGAGTGTGAGATCAGTCAATTCATCAATGAGGTTGCAGTCCTCTCTCAGATAAGGCACAGAAATATTGTAAAGCTCTTTGGATGTTGTCTCGAAACCGAGGTTCCACTGCTAGTGTATGACTATGTATCCAATGGCTCACTGTCTCAAGTTCTTCATGCTGATCCAAGTGATGGTTGTTCTTTGTCTTGGAGTGATTACTTAAGGATTGCCCTGGAAACAGCAGGAGCTCTATCTTATCTCCACTCTTCAGCTTCAATATTAATCTTCCATCGTGACGTGAAGTCTCGAATATACTCTTGGATGTGAACTACACAGCTAAAGTTTCAGATTTCGGCGCGTCTAGATTGGTTCCGATTGATCAAACACACATTGTCACGAATGTGCAGGGTACATTCGGGTACTTAGACCCAGAGTATTTCCACACCAGACAGCTGAACGAGAAGAGCGACGTGTACAGTTTTGGCGTGGTGCTCGTGGAGCTGCTGCTCAGACTGAAGCCTGTTTTTACAAGTGAGTCGGGCACGGTCAACAGCTTGTCAAGCTATTTTCTCCAGGAGTTCAAGGAGGGGAGAATCACAGGCATTGTCAATCACCAGGTCCTCGAGGAGGCGACCGAGGAAGAGATCAACGGTGTCGCCTCTCTTGCAGAACTGTGCTTAAGGCTACGTGGCGCCGAAAGACCCACCATGAAACAAGTGGAGACCGAACTGCGGACTCTGCGAGCAAAGCGCATGAACTCATCCCAAGCAGATCTAGGGAGTGATGAGAAGATGCCACCAAGGCCATTAGCTCGAGGGACTCGATCTTCTCGCCGATCGTCTGCGACGGAATCAGGCAAGAGAGTCGTCAGGTCAGGACGCAGCGAACGGTCCTATCGGTTGGAAGGAGACTGGGAGAGTTCATGTCATCTGCTAGCCGACCACCACACTTAGATTAGTCTGTTTAGTTGGTAATAATGGTTAATTTGTTTCCCTCTTCTGTGAACTGATGCTATGGCTTGTATTACAGGTTGGTTAAATTGGCACTGTGAGTCGATTTATGTGCAGATCATTTCAGGCGCCATGATTATGTCGTTTTTTCGGTCAGAATCGTGCTTGTTATATGTAAACTGATCTTATTGATGTGGAGTGAATCACTGGCATATGCATTGTGTTGCGAATGGAACACAAGCGTTAAGTTTCACCGGCCCAAATTAATACCATCCTGTCTCAAGTCTTGAGAATGATAGAGCGTCCCAGAGGACACAATTATCAAGCGTCAGAACAGCAAGGTGCACTTACAGTTATTATTATGAAGTTTCTTTTTAAGCTTCTTCCTTGGCATTTGAGAGGCACCCTTCCTGGAAAAAAAATCACCCCACTACATGGGCTAGGGCCAAAGAAAAGAGAAAATTCCTTATTTGATACTATCTTAAAATCTGCTTCCTTATTTGACACTGCAAAAGTTTTTCTTCCTTATTTGACACAAATTCTAAATTTTATTTCCTATATGACATTTCCATCCATTTTGAGTCTAAATGACACCTGAAAAGACTCTTCTGCCCCTCATGTGATATGTGTGTGAGGGGCAATAGCGCACACACAGCATCAGTGCGAGGGCAGGAGCACACACGCAGCAACACATACACATGCACCAACACACACGCACGCGCGCACACACGCAACAACACGCACGCGCGCGTGCACACACACACAGCAACACACATGCACGCGCACACACACGCAGGCAGCACATAGGCATGCAACAGCACGCGCGCGCGCACACACACACACGCAGCAGGGCGCAGGCAGCACATAGGCACGCAACAGCACGCACACACACGCGCGCGCATATACACACGCAGTAGCAAACACACACGCAGTAGCACACATGCACACACATGCAGCAGCAGCACACATGTGCACGTGCACCCACACACGCAACAGCACACACGTGCGCGCACACACATACCGCATGAGGGGTAAAATCGTCTTTTCAGATGTCATTTAGGCTCAAAATGGGCGAAAGTGTCGTATAGGGAATAAAATTTAGGACTAGTGTCAAATAGGGAAGAAAAAATTTTCCAGTGTCAATAAGGAACCAGATTTTAAGACAGTGTCAAATAAGGAATTTTCTCCAAAGAAAAACAACCCCCCCCACGCACACACACCAAAAAAAAAGCAGAGTAGTTGCCGCTCAAAAAAGGGGTATGTCGGTGGACGGTGCAGTGCATGGCGGAGCAGCAGAAGTTGGGGCGCGGCCTCGATAGTTTGGCAACATCGATTGTGTTGACCTCGCGTCACGTGGCGGCGAGGTTGCTCTCGACGTTGGTCGGCGGAGTATCATGAGTTGCATTTGGTATCTTCACCTTGCGGGAGAGCCTCGAGTCTGCTCCTTTCATAGCAGTCTCTGACTTCTTATCTCCAGCAGCGGTGGGAGGCCGACTTGCTTGGTAGAGCGGGTCACCGTTTTCCTGTGTACATGTGGTTAGTGTCCTTCTGGGTCGTTTGCCGCGTTGGTGGTGAGAGTAGATGTTGTCATGTGGTGTTTGAGTTGGTTTGGCCATGTGATGAGTGTGGTGGGCTTGGTCTTTTTGTATTGGTTTTCGCCCAAGTTTTCATAATTAACTTGGAAACAATCTAGTTTCAAAAAAAAACTTGGAAACAATCTTCTTACTAATTAATGAAAATAGTAAAGCTTTTTCCTCGTGTTTATAAAAATAATAATGTAGTATTTGTTTCAAAGTTGTCACTGTGTGAATACCAAAGTTGTCGCTCGATTTTGACTGTGAAGGTCGAACGATGATGGGTGGTAGGCATAAGCACTGGACGAGTGAGGAGCACTGAGCAGCGAGTGGTGCCGGCCATCTTGCGTCCTGCACGTTCACCATCCACGGTCGTGGCTTATCAGATCGCTACCGCTACACCCCGGCCTGCGTTACCACTCACCAGAGAAGAAGGCTAGCTTCTGGCATCCATCGAAGCCGTACGCGGACAACTGGTACATGTTGTTGCACTAGTGGGTGGCCATCGCCGTCCGCCGTCCGTCGTCTGTGAACCAATTCTCTCTCTTGCTGTGGCCGAGGTAGATATCATTAATGGGGCCAGCATTGTCCACTGTCCACCAGTGCTGTGCTTTTCGGCGTCCAGGGAAGCCGTGCCAAACTTGTGCTGCGCGACGGCGTTTTCTTGTCTCGATCGATCGTACTCCTACGCCTTCTCGAACGCTATGGCTGTGGCCGTCTTCCAGATGCTTTATAGCTTCTCCTTCCACGCTTCCAGCGTACAGCAAGTAAGCCTGCCTGATCTACTCGCAGTGTCTTGTTGTACGTACGGGCACGGGCACGGCCATGGCACGCCCGCTACACTTCGTCCTGGTGCCGCTCCTGGCGCAGGGCCACGTGATCCCCGTGCTCGACCTGGCGCGCCTCATCGCCGGCCGCGCCGGCGCGCGCGCCACCGTCGTCCTCACGCCTGTCACCGCCGCGCGCAGCAGGGCCGTCCTGGACCACGCGCTCCGCGAGGGGCTCGCGGTCGACCACGTCGAGCTCCCCTTCCCGGGGCCGGCGCTGGGGCTGCCCGAGCGGTGCGAGAGCCACGACATGGTCAGGGAGATGTCCCATTTCACGCTCTTCTACGAGGCCGTGTGGCTGCTCGCCGGCCCGCTGGAGGCGTACCTCCGGGCGCTGCCGCGCCGGCCGGACTGCCTCGTCGCCGACACCTGCAACCCGTGGACGGCCGACGTCGCGCGCCGGCTTGACATCCCACGGTTCGTCTTCCACGGCCCGTCCGCGTTCTTCCTCCTGGCGCAGCGTAGCCTGGCCACGCACGGCGTCCACGACGATAGCGCCGCCGGCGACTTCGAGCCGTTCGAGGTGCCGGAGTTTCCCGTGCGCGTCGTCACCAACAAGGCGACGTCGCTTGGGTTCTTCCATTTTCCTGGGCTGGAGAAGCAAAGGCGTGAGACGCTGGACGCCGAGGCGACCGCCGACGGCTTCGTCTTCAACACGTGCGCGGCCTTCGAGAGCGCCTACATCAAGGGATACGGGGAGGCGCTCGGCCGGAAGGTGTGGGCGGTCGGACCGCTCTGCCTTCTCGACACCGACGCGGAAACGACAGCCGGAAGAGGCAACTGCGCGGCCGTCGACGCCGGCTTGGTCGTCTCCTGGCTTGACGGGCGGCCGCACCAGTCCGTGCTCTACGTCAGCTTCGGCAGCATGGCCCGCCTCTTCCCGCCGCAGGTCGCCGAGCTCGCCGCCGGCCTAGAGTCGTCGAATCGGCCATTCATCTGGGTGACCAAGGAGACCGACGACCTCGACGCCGGGTTCGACGGGCGCGTGGAGGGCCGCGGCCTGGTCATCCGCGGGTGGGCGCCGCAGATGACCATCCTGTCGCACCCGGCGGTGGGCGGCTTCCTGACGCACTGCGGGTGGAACTCCACGCTGGAGTCCATCTCCCACGGCGTGCCGCTCCTGACATGGCCGCACTTCGCCGACCAGTTCCTGAACGAGACGCTGGTCGTGGACGTGCTCGGCGCCGGCGTCCGTGTGGGCGTTAAGGTGCCGGCCATGCACGTGTTCCTGAACCCCGAGGCGCATGCGAAACAGGTCGGGAGAGACGACGTCAAGAGGGCACTGACGGAGCTAATGGACGAGGGGTCGGGAATACGGGCGAGGGCAAAGGAGCTCGCGACGATGGCAAGGGAGGCCATGGCGGAGGGCGGGTCGGCGGACCGCGATCTGGCGGGTATGGCTCGCCACGTCGGGGAGCTCGCGCAGAGGAAGGAGCAGGGCGTGCCCGAGCTTGGAAGCGAGAAGCAAATTAACGGATGGCCAAGGCAAACTTCCCGTGGGAGTATAGCATCTTAAATGGCGTGATGATCTTTAGACACTAATCGGCATCCGACCTTCGCATATTTAATGAATTATTAGTAAATCATCGTATAGATTCATCGTTGTAAGACACGTTAAATCAAACCTGGCAGAAAACCAAACAAAAGCCTGAGGAACATGTTTGAGTTTTCTTTTCTTCCTTTTTAGCGAAAATGACCTGAAGTTGGATGAGAAATTCTACGGTAGTACAGAACACCCCATAAGTAATTAAAATTACAACAAGATCCTTAGATCACACGATGACCACAACTCTCGCCGGAGCAAGTTGAAGGTGCATCGCCGCTCCGTAGTCGGAGCCAGTATCCTTGTCAAGACGACCATGGCAACCGATAAGTCTTCGAAACTCGGTCGCAAAAGACCAGCACCCGAGAAAACCGTTGTCGTCGAGGAATCTTCGTCGAAAACCAGAGATCCATCACTTTGAAACACAAGCCCAGCGCTGCCGATTGAGGACTCGTCGACGCAATGATGAAGGGGGAGGGGACGATGACACTCACATCGGCTGGTCAGAGACACCGCTTTGCCTACCAGCCAAAGGATCCAACAACTCGCACGATCCAGATATCCACGAGGAGCAAAATCTCCACAAGACAGACGATGCCACCAACGGAGGAGGGAGCCGATTGACCGTCTGATCCATAGATCGGCGGGAGAAGAACATCGTCCTCAAGCCGGCAACAACAACACCGGCGAGGGGAAGAAAAGTTCATCGACACCTATTAGCATGGGATCTAGTTTTCAAAGATCACGATGCGAGAAATCCAGCGGTGAAACATTTTGAATAAACGAATCTACGGGAAAAAAATTCGGGTTATGAGAAGTGGCGCACATGCAATGCGTCTCTTGTTAGCGCCAGAGAAGGTGGAGAGTGAACTTTGCAAGGAATAACTAGTGATTTCACCAGAACCGGAAGCCAGATTTGGGAGTCGAGGATTTCGTAGACGAGGAGAACATCCTAACAGGATGTCAAACATACTCCCTCCGTTCTTTGTTTAAAGCCAAACTTCCTAAAGTTTGATCAATTTTATAGGAAAAAATATTAACATTCACAATCCAAATTTATATCATTAGATGCATCATAAAATTATTTTTCATGCTATATAACTCTAGTATTATAGATGTTGACATTTTCTAATATGAACTTGGTTAAATAATGTATGTCTTGACTTCAAACAAACCTCATATACAGAGCGAAAATAAAGGGATAGAGTATATAGTAGATCATAACTCTAGTTCCAAAGGTGGACCGCTAATATTAACCAGATTCAATTACTGTGACGCCCCCGATTCAATCGTACACTAATCAAACACGCAAACATGTACGATCAAGATCAGGGACTCACGGAAAGATATCACAACACAACTCTACAAATAAAATAAGTCATACAAGCATCATATTACAAGCCATGGGCCTCGAAGGCTCGAATACAAGAGCTCGATCTTAGACGAGTCAGTGAAAGCAACAATATCTGAGTACAGACATAAGTTAAACAAGTTTGCCTTAAGAAGGCTAGCACAAAAGTAGGAATGATCGAAAAGGCGAGGCCTCCTGCCTGGGACCTCCTAACTACTCCTCGAAGTCAAACTCCACGTAGAATCATCCTCGGGATTCTCTGGCTCCTGGACTCCATCATCTGGTCGCAACAACCGGGTACAGAAAGGGGAAAAGGGGGAGCAAAGCAACCGTGAGTACTCATCCAAAGTACTCACAATCAAGAAGCTACACTACATATGTATGCATTGGTATCAAATGAAAAAAGGGTATCATGTGTGGACTGAACTGCAGAATGCCGGAATAAGAGGGGGATAGCTAGTTCTTTTGAAGACTACGCTTCTGGCAACCTCCATCTTGCAGCAGAAGAATAGAGTAGATGGTAAGTTCACCAAGTAATATCGCATAGCATAATCCTAACCGATGATCCTCCCCTCGTTGCCCTGTGAGAGAGCGATCACCGGTTGTATCTGGCACTTGGAAGGGTGTGTTTTATTAAGTATCCGGTTCTAGTTGTCATAAGGTCAAGGTACAACTCCAAGTTGTCCTGTTACCGAAGATCACGGCTATTCGAATAGATTAACTTCCCTGCAGGGGTGCACCACATAACCCAACACGCTCGATCCCATTTGGCCGGACACACTTTCCTGGGTCATGCCTGGCCTCGGAAGATCAACACGTCGCAGTCCTACCTAGGCACAACAGAGAGGTCAGCACGCCGGTCTAAATCCTATGGCGCAGGGGTCTGGGCCCATCGCCCTTTGCACACCTGCACGTTGCGAACGCGGCCGGTGAGCAGACCTAGCAACCTCCATTACAAAGGAAGTTGCGTTACGCGGTCCAACCCGACGCGCGCCGCTCAGTCGCTGACGTCACGAAGGCTTCGGCTGATACCACGACGTCGAGTGCCCATAACTGTCCCCGCGTAGATGGTTAGTGCGTATAGGCCAGTAGCCAGACTCAGATCAAATAGATCTCGTTAAGCATGTTAAGTATCCGTGAACGCCGACCAGGGCCAGGCCCACCTCTCTCCTAGGTGGTCTCAACCTGCCCTGTCGCTCCGCCTCAAAGTAACTGTCGGGGGCCGTCAGGAACTCAGGCCCATCACTACCTGGATGGAGCCACCTGCCCCTTCAGCCCCCATCTCTGAACAGTATCATAAGTAATGTAACAGTATAAGTATATATTATATGCTCGTGATCACCTCCCGAAGTGATCACGGCCCAGTAATATAGCATGGCAGACGGACAAGAGTGTAGGGCCACT
The DNA here is from genome assembly GCF_003073215.2 of Triticum urartu. Taxonomy (NCBI): domain Eukaryota; kingdom Viridiplantae; phylum Streptophyta; class Magnoliopsida; order Poales; family Poaceae; genus Triticum; species Triticum urartu. The sequence continues at coordinate 580,288,878 of NC_053026.1, read as the reverse complement.
GATGGAACACTAGCATCCTATACTAAGCATTTAGGATTGCAGGTAAAGGTAACAACAGTAGTAGCAAGGACAGGCTATGCATCAGGATAGGATAACGAAAAGCAGTAACATGCTACACTACTCTAATGCAAGCAGTAGAGAGAAGAATAGGCGATATCTGATGATCAAAGGGGGGGCTTGCCTGGTTGCTCTGGCAAGAGAGAGGGGTCGTCAACACCGTAGTCGAACTGGGGTCGCCGGCAGTCTCGGGGTCTACCGGAAAGAAGTAACGGAGGGGGAATACAATAAATAATAGAGCAATCAAGGTATCACAAAGTATAACAAGACAATACGCGGTGCTAGAGGTGACCTAACGCGGTACTAAGTGACACCGACAAAGGGGGGAAACATTCGGGAAAAGATCCTCAGTGTTTCGCGTTTTCGGACAGATGAATCGGAGGAGGAAAGTTGCGTGTTTGCTATGCTAGGGATGCGTGGCGGACGAACGAGCTGCGTATCCGGATTCGTCTCGTCATTCTAAGCAACTTTCATGTACAAAGTTTTTTCATCCGAGTTACGGTTTATTTTATATTAATTTCTAAAGTTTAAAAGATTTTCTGGAATTGTTTTAAATTTGATATTAAACTCTAAAGTGCGGTCAACCCAGTCAACCTAGTCCACTTTTGACTAGTCAACAGGACAATGTAGACCACATGTCATAGGCTTAGACATTTTTAATCTAATTTATATTTTATCTAACAGTAGGGTCCATATGTCATATACACTACACCTAACCACTAATTAGCCTAACTACTGATTAGCTACTAACCTAAATAGGGTGGTCTCATCCAGAGACGCAGCCAGCCACACACATATGGCCGCACACACACAATCAGCCACGGTCTTGGCCATGACCAGCCGCAAGCAGCAACGCAGCAGCAATGTAGAGTAGTAGCAAGTAGCACTAGTTGGCATCGGAACAGCAGCTAAGCCAGCAAGCAGCACAACATGGCTCGGCACCAGCAGTAGTCAGCAGCATCGCAGCTAAACAGCAGAGCAGAGTAGCGGCAGGACGAGCAGCGGCAGCGACGTGGGCGGAGCACGCACGGGCGGCAGCAGGCGTGGCCAGGAGCGGGCGGGCGCAGGCGCGAGCGGCCAGAGGCGAGCATGGGCGGAGCGAGCTCCCGTCACGATGGTCGAGCGCAGATGCTAACTATACGGCGACGGATCGAGGCCGGGAGGAGGGGTAACCGGACGAGATGCTCACCACGAGCTCGATGGAGAGGTCGGGGAGGCCGGAGATGGACCAGAGCGATGGCATCGACCGCGAGGTGGTGGCGGCCCAGTGGAGAAGACGGCGACGGCGTCGGCTACGCGGCGTCCCGGCTTAATCTATAGCCCGGGGCGGACGAAGATGGCCGTGGTGGACCTCCTAGACGTGCTCCCATGCGACGGCGGTGACAATGGCCGTGGTAACGACGGGGAGGCAGCGGTGACCGCACCAAATCCGAGTTTGAAATCGAGTCGAAGTGGAGAGGGGCGAAGGGGGATCGAGGGGGCACTGGTCGAGGGAGAGCTAGGGTTTTTGACGGACATGTTTTATAGGCCGGGGGGCTACGTGTTGGCCATCCATGGCCAGTGTGCCATGGATGTGCGCCACGTCTGGCTCTGCCTCCTCTGGCGAGAGGAAAGGGAAAGGCCGGCTAGATGGGCTGGGCCTGGAACAGGGATAAAGATGGGCCACATGCACAAGGGGCTTTCCCCATTTATTCATTTTTGTGCAAACTTATTCAGCTTCGGTTTTGCTATTGATTTAGATGTCAAATGATGTTTGTTCTAGTCCAAAATTTGTACATAAATACTGAGTAACATACCAGAGATGCACAAAAAGTTTCAAGCTAAATGGAATTTTTTGTCTATTTTTAGAAATTGAAAAGGGGCAATTATTTTGCTGCTCGTACAGTTTTAATCAGGCTAGGGGCCTTTTAATAACCCAAAAGTTGTTGGCTGTTACATGAAAAATACTTAGTGAAAATTTTCCACCCATCGAACATTTTTATTTCATAGTTTGAAGAAATAATTTTTTTACTTGTTATTTGAATTTGAATTTGATCTTAGTTTGAAACAAGTGAGGTTTAGCAAAAGTTTAATTATGATGACCTGGCATGATTAGCAAGGGTTTACTGTAGCTTAACTATCAGGGTGTCACAATTACAAACCAAGCAGCTTCAATATGGTCCATCACATGAATCAAACATTACTAGGTACTCCAGGAAACAGAGTATTGCGATCGGTAAGAACAATCTCACAGCTCTCAAGACCAGCAACTAAGTTCCAGCACAACTCTTGCCTCCCCTGTCCTTTTCAATTTTGTGGTCGATGCCTTTTCTTGTATTCTCACGAGGGCGACCCAATGTGGTCACATTAGTCCGGTGGTCTCTCATCTCCTTCCGGAAGGGGTTTCGCATCTTCAGTATGCCGACGATACGATCATTATGGTTGAGTTGGATGATGCGTGTATTGCTAATTTGAAATTCATCCTTCTTTGCTTTGAAGCGGTCTCTGGCTTGAAGATTAACTTTTCCAAGAGTGAGGTTCTAGTTACTGGTGTCAATGATGCGGAAGCCCTGCGTGTGGCCAGGCTTCTTAACTGTTCTTTAGGTTCCTTTCCTTTCAAATATCTGGGCCTCCCAATTTCTCCTTGTAAACTTCTTGCTAAGGACTTTGCCCCGGCTGTTGCTAAAGTGGGGAACAGGGTCCTTCCATGGCGAGGGAGATACAATACTAACGCTGGCAAGGTGGCCTTAATCAACTCCTGTCTCTCTTCCCTTCCTATGTTCCTTATGGGTTTCTATCTCCTTTTGGCTGGTATTCACGCTGGCTTTGACAAACACAGGGGTGCCTTTTATTGGAATGCGGCTGATAATAAGCGGAAATATAGACTAGTCAAGTGGCAGCTTATGTGTCGGCCTAAGAACCTTGGGGGGTTAGGCATTATTAATACATTGGTGATGAACAAATGCTTATTAATTAAATGGTGGTGGAAAATTATAACTACTGGGGCCGACTCACTTTGGTATTCTATCCTCAAGGCCAAGTATTTCCCTCAATCTAGCCCCCTGTTTGCTTCTGTTGGACGAGGGTCTCAATTCTGGAAGAACCTTGTCAAAGTCAGACCAATCTTTTTGGAGCATGTTAAGTTTATCGTGGGCAATGGTAGTTCTGTTCGTTTTTGGCGGGATTGGTGGTGTGGAGATGCTCCCCTGGCTACTCAATTCCCGGTTTTGTTTTCTTACTGTCCTAAGCCGGACATCTCCATCGCGGAGGTGGCGGATAATAATTGGGACCTGGCTTTTCGCCGCTCCCTGTCTCCTGAAGAGTTGGAGGATTGGCAAAGTCTTTCTGCCCTCTTCCCTGTGCTCTCGGAGGCTCCGGATTCTGTAGTTTGGCCTCATTCGTCTTCTTGCGGGTTTTCGGTCAAGTCTCTTTACTCTAGGCTTATCGGAGGTACCCCCTCGAATATATTCTCTAACATCTGGAAGTCCAAAGTGCCTCCTAAGATTAAGATATTTCTTTGGCAAGCCTTCAGAGGCCGCCTCCCTGCGGCTGATCAGATTCGCAAGCGCAATGGTCCGGGTTCAGAGTTCTGTCACCTTTGTGGTGCTTTGGAAAATACGGACCACATCTTTTTTCATTGTGTCTTGGCTAAGTTCGTTTGAAGTTGCGTCAGATCTTGGCTTCAAGTCTCTTGGAATCCCTCGTCCTTCTCTGAGCTTAGAACCCTAGCCAAGGTTCTGGTTGGGGTTACTAAGAGGGTGTTCTGGGTTAGCTTGGGTGCCTTATGTTGGTCTCTTTGGACTACTAGGAACAAATTCACTATCGAGCATATCTTTCCATCTAAACCTGCTGACGTTCTTTTCAAATCTTGTATCATTTTGCAGCAGTGGAGATTATTGACTAAAGAAGACGATCGGGATGCCCTGGACGTGCTCATCGCCAAAATTCGGGCTTCGACATCCTTCTTCTCCGGGCTGGGTCCTAACGTCTGATCTCTGTTGCGGTGGTTTTATCGGTTGGTCGTAGTCGTCTCTCCCCTCCGGCCTGCGCGCTGTGTATGGCAGGGTGCCATGTATCGCTCTGGACTTCTTTCGCGTGCTCTAGGCTTTTAGTCGCTGGATTCGCGGTTCTTGTTATCTGTTTGGGTGTTCGGGTCTGTGACGCTGCCGTGTGGCTTTATTTATAAAGTCGGGCCAAGGCCTTTTATCTAAAAAAAGTTCCAGCACAACTGTCAGCCCAAGTCAAGTTAGCCATCCTCTTCCACTTCTCCTTTTCTAGTTTGGCCTGCTGCTAGCATGCGATCACATCACAACGAAGAAATACATTAACAACAATGCATATGACATTAATAAAGTTTGAGAGAAATATTATCTTTTGGCCATATGTGAAAGTCTACCGACCAGTGACGCTCAGTTCAAGGATGTCAAAGTTACTATAAGCACTCGAACAAATGTCGATATGATTAGGAGCATGCTTAAGCTTCAAAAGCAAATAGCATTTCACAAGTTGTCCTTCCTCTATTTCCATTCAAACAAGGGAATGTTGTTAATGCATCCAATAAGACCTTTTCGACTCCCGACAAGATTCTTTTTTTTTGAGGAATCACCGGGGGGGAGAGGATCCCCACCTGAATTATGTTGCTCAAAACCCCAGCCAAAGCCGAGGTGAATGTTTTACAGGGTTACGGCAAGCCGTGAGGAGAGGTACGCCAGCCAAGACCTAGCTGACCCCTTATCTACCGGTACATGGAACCGGTGAGTCCAAAGTTCAAAGTCAGTACAAATGTTTGTGATGGTAAGAAGAGCAGAGTGATCTTCATTCCTGAAAACCGCCGCGTTCCTAGGGTCCCAAATTTTCCACAATATTGCAAGGAGCACTTCCGGCCAAATGGAAGAGTCGAGGCCAGGGGGAAGCGTAGCAAGCCAAATGTCCTGCAGTCTGTCAGTCGGAGCGATTCCTAACTGCAACCAGACGAGGTTTGCTTTCGGGCATCGGAGGAAGAGATGGTTTGTATCTTCAGAGCTAGCAGGGCACCTGGGGCACTTTGCATCTGGTCCAATGTGCTTATGAAACAGGTTTGCTTTGGTGTTTAGACGGCCATGAAAAAGCAGCCATGCAAAGAGCTTCAGCTTTGGGTGAGCCTTGGAGCGCCAAATTAAAGGAGCATGAGCGATCTCCTGATCCTCCTGAGTGAGTAGCTTGTAGGCAGCTTTGGAGGAGAAGGCCGTGCCGTGGATGAGGTGCCTCTCGTCGGGGCTCGTGGATAAAGAGAAATCCTGCAACAACAACAGTACCTGTTCCAGCTCGCGCGAGGCGGCCGACGTTAGCCGGTCCGTTAGGTTCGTAAGTAGCCCATACTGCATGGCATGAAAGACGAGGATGTGCTTATCTGAGGAGTGAGAGTAAAGACTAGGAAAAAGCGAAGCTAGAGGTGCATGAGCAAGCCAAGTGTCGTGCCAAAAAAAGATTCTCAGCCCGTTGTTAGTGAGGACGAAGGTGATAGAGGATAGGGTAGCTAGTTGGGCTTGCACCGCTTTGGTTAGGTAGGAGGGATTTTTGCAGGAGGCTATGTGGGGGATGCTGTGTAGGTGGACTCTGTTTAACCAGGCTATCCAAGGTAACTCTTGGTGGGAGGTGGCGGATAGGAATTTATAGACAAACTTCATAAGCAAGCAGTCATTTTGTAAAGCTAAATTTTTGATGCCTAGACCACCGAACTCTTTTGGTTTACAGATGTTAGACCAAGCAATAAGACACTGAGCACCCGAACAAGACTCATCAGTAGCCCAAAAAAACGCATGTCTAATAGCGTCGAGCTTTTTGATTATTTCTTTTGGCAGTTTGAACACGGACATGAAGTAGGTGGCCAGCGAGTCAAGCATAGAGAAGATGAGGACCAGGCGGCCTGGGCGAGAGAGTAGCTTAGCACACCAGCCAGGAAGGTAACTAACACAGTTCGTGATGATTGGCTGGAAGGCTGCGGCAGCAAGTTTAACGGGGGAGAGAGGTAGACCTAAGTAGGTTTGAGAAAAGCAGGAAACCGTGCAGTCCAAGGCTTGTGCGATGTCAAGAGAGGTCGCCTCATCCAGGTTCATAGGGACGAAAGTTGTTTTGGAGAAGTTAATTCGCAGTCCTGTGGCTATTCCCGACAAGATTCTTATGTACTGATTTAAAAAAAAATCTCATCTACTATTCCACTAACCTGTACTATTTTTGACATCTTTAGGCAGAGCATAAGTTAAGTCCTTTTGGACCCCGGCAAGATCCTCATCCACTACTCCGCTAGCCTACATCTGCTCAGATGAATGAAGAATGTATACAAGCTAGCCTTTACCAAAATCTGTTTCACCTAATATAACAAACTATGCACGTTAGTGAGCTCAGAACGAAAAACATGAGACAGTCAGGTGGAGGGCTCTTGCCCTCCCCCGGTGACCTTCAAAAAAAAAAACATGAGACAGTTAACTTCAGTGAGTCATTCCATACATTCTACTGTCTTCAGAATCTGTGTCACCATACATGAGACAGTTAACTTCAGTTAATATGGTTCACCTAATATAACAAAAGCTGTGTCACCTAACATAACAAAATCTCATCGTCTTCAGAGTTCAGACTGACAGAGCGTTCCAGAGGACAAAATTATCAAGCATCCGAACAGCAAAAGGCTGGCAGAAAGCCAGACAGGTTATCATGCAGTTTCCTTCTAAGCTTCTTCATCGGTCTTTATTTTTTGCGTATATTCTTCCTCAGTCTTCTGATTCACATTCTCCGTCCATGTTTCCCTCATCATCATCATTCCTTTGTGTGCACCCTTCACTTCCTAGCTTCATCTTATTATCCTGCTTGCCATGAGATGCAGTACAAGTCAAATTCGCAACAGTGTTGATCCTGCTTATAGTAACACAACATGATGCATTACTATTACATATGCTTTCAAAGACCCTAAACAAGAACAAATAATATATACTCTTTTATGCACATACCTTGTACTAGATTTCTCTGCTCCATCAGCAGCAGCAACAATGCTGTTCTTCCCATTAGCGCCAAGAGCTTCAGTGCGCATGTCCTGCAGAATGCAACAGGCTTCCTCCCGAATGGAAACAGACGCCGCTTCGTCACAACCTAGATTGCTCAGATTCTCACGCAACAGCTTGGCTTCCTTTACAGCACCCTGCTTGAAATATCGTTTTGTGACAAAATTTCAAGAAATGTGTACAGATCTGCCTATGAAAAGCCAGTGAAGGCAGAAAGGTCTGCATTTATGCACTTACCACCATGGCAGCTGCGGCGACGGATCCAGACCCTTTGTACAACATAAGACTGATGGCATGCTCTCTGATCTGGTTGCAGCGCATGCAAGTCATGTTACCGGAGTTGTACCTCCCGCACATGGCCCTCTCGCACATCAACTCAGCCTCTTTGCAGATACACTAGTTGAAACCAACAGGTTTAATTTGTACTGTACTTAGTAAATGGAACAAGGACTGATACAGACTAAGTGGACATGAAAATACCACCAAAGCAGCGGCTGCGGCATATGCGCCAGAGTATTCGCACGCTCCGTCGATTATGTCCTGCGCACGCTGGTGTCAGTTAATTTCATGAGAGAATTCCTTATTTAACACTATTTTAAATTTTGTTTTCTTATTTAACATTCAAAAACTACTTCTTCCTTATCTAACAGTGAGTTAAAATTTTATGCCCTTTATGACACTTTCATCCATTTTGAGACTAAATGACACCTAAAAAGACCCCTTTGCCCCTCATGTGATATATGTGTGTGTAAGGTGCAGTAGTATACACACAATATCAATGGGGCAGTAGCGCACACGCACGCATCGGGAGGAGCACGCACACAGCAGCACACTGCACATAGGCACGCGCGCACACAACAGCGCACACGCACACAGCACACACGCAGCAGCACAAACACGCACGTACACACGCACACACATACATGGCTATATGTATTCTGTACGTGCAGCATAGACGTGTGGGTATTCAGAATTGTATGCATACAACATACATCTGCTAGAGCCATAAGCCACGTACGGAGTACATGCTACTGCCGTGTATGGCCTTCGATGCATGCATGCAATTGTACGCGTGGGCAATTTTGCCATGCACTACGTACAAAGGCAATGATAGACCATCTAATGTATGCATCCACTATATAATGTATCTAGACATACATATATTCTCCCTTGGAGATCCTGCACTAAAAGAAAACTCAGATATTTAAAATAGATTATGTGAGCTCCATAAGAAAATCCAACAATTAATAGTATAACAATTATTAATAAAAATGATAAAGAAATCATTGAACAGCACGTGCGCCCAAACATACCACTTGAGGGGCAAAAGGGTCTTTTCAAGTGTCATTTAGGCTAAAAATGGACATAAGTGTTATAAAAGGCATAAAATTTAGACTCGTTGCTATATAAGAAAGAAACTATTTGTCGATGTCAAATAGGGCATAAAATTTAGACACAGTGTTAAATAAGGAATTCTCTCTAATTTCATCTTTGTCCCTCTCACACAGACCGATGAACTTGGCCTCCGTCTCCAGACACTTAAAAGCATCGGTTTGCAATTGATACAAGGAAATTGTTCGAAACTTTAGTTCATGTTTTCAGTTTTTGTTCACGAATTGAAGATATTCATAATTCCTTGGTGTTTCCAAAAAAGATTTAGAGTTCAAAAAATTGTTTGAAATTTTCAAAAATTGTTTTCCTTTTGCAAAAATTGTTCAATGTTTCCAAAAGGATTTTCGGCTTACAAATTTTGTTCACTTATTCAAAAAATGTCGTGCTTCCAAATTTGTTCGGGATTTCCTAAATTGTTCAACGTTTAAATTTTTTTAATTAAACTTTTTGTGCTTTCAAAAGTTGTATCTGTGAAAAAAAAATGTTCCTACTTTTAAATATTATTCCCAAATGAAAAAAATGTTTACGTTTGCAAACAGTTTAGGAATTTCCGAAAATGTTCACGATTTCAGAAAATTTCAAAAATTGTTCGCGACTCTAAAAAATTGCTTAATTTTTGGAAGGAAAAATCATGACTTTCCCAAAAGTGTTAAGTTTGATACTTTTGTTAGTTCTTGATGTTTTGCACTGCATATCAGTCAGATAGCTGTTTCGGTCGTAGTGGCTTTCCCCAACTACCCCGTACGCCGTCTCTGGTTCGATTCCTTAGCGAACGCTTGCTACAAGTTTTTTGCGATTTTCCTACCCTTTCTTTGCGTCGCACCACACTAGGCTGGCTTAAGTGGACTGCCCCCTGTGCGATTAGCCGACTACCTGCCATAAAGAGCGGCATATAGGGCACCCACGACCTTGCTCACGCGCGAGCCAACTTGGCCTGGCCCAACAGAAAGGAGAAGGGCTTGGGGCGTCCTTGGGTCGCACGATCGCTCCACCACCTGAGCCATTACCTTCTGCAAAAGTTCACGCATTTTTAAAAAAAAGAAAGAAAAAATGAACAAGGAAAAAGAAAACCAAATAAAAGTTCATCAATTTTGAAAAAAGTTCACAAATTTGAAAAAAGTTCGTCAATTCTAAAAAATGTTCATCAATTTTGAAAAAAAAAGTTCATCGATTTGTGAAAAGTCCACGGATTTTAAAAAGAGCTCAGGAATTTAAGAATAGGAAAAAGGAAAAGAAAGGAAAAATAAAAGAAAAGAAAAATGATAAGAAAAAGGAAAAGGAAACAGAAAGTGGAAAGAAAGAGAGAACAAAAAGAAAAAAAATTCAACATAGAAATCACATGACGTGCGCTGTCTCAGCTAGTGCAGGTAACTCGCATTATTCCTGGATTTATTTCAGGATTTCCGGCGATATGCTTTCACTGGGAGGAGACGTTCCCATCGACAACGAGGCGCGTAAATCTCAAGATGATATGCCGGCTCAGTCTCTCGAAGGTGCTCATAGGGGTAGGGTGTGCGTGTGTGCGTTCATAGGGGTGAGTGTATGCGCGTGTATATGAGCGCTTGTGTCTGTACTGATGCTCAAAAAAAAAAGGTAGTGCAGGTAACTGAGAACACAGAGGTTTGCGCTTCAAATCCCCCCCGAGCATGCTCTATCTGTGCAGGCCCGCAGAGTTGTGGAATTCTGGAGAGTCGCCTGAGTACAGTCTGAAATCTCAAGGGTGTGGATGTAAAATTGGCATTCTGTAGAAAATGTTGTCTCCTACTCCTACCAACAACAATTTCAGAACGGAGGGAGTAAATCATAACTTCAGTTCCAAAGGTGGACCGCTAATATTACCCAGATTTGATTACAAACCAAGCAGGTTCAAAATATGGTCCATCGCATCAATCCAATAGGTACTGAAGGAAACAGAGTAGTACGGTCCGTAAGAACAATCTCACAACTATAAAAGACCATCTCAACTAAGTTCCACCACAACCATCAGCCCACGTCAAGTTAGCCATCCTCTTCCACTTCTCTCCCTTTTCTAGTTTGGCCTGCTGCAGAAGTTGATACCATTAGCATGTCAACAAGTTGTGGAAAAGCAGAGAAAAACTACAACGTTTTGATAGTTGTGCTGAGGGAGAAAATTTGCATATGGCATTACTAAAATCTTATCAATTGTTACTGTGGGAGAAAATACAATCTTCTGGCCAAGTCATCAATATATTATTATTAAACAAAGTCCACCGAACAGCAACACTCATTTAAAGGATGTCAAATTGGCACAAAAAACAAATTGTATCTACTATTCCACTAACCTACTATTTTTGACATCTTTAGGCAGAGCAATTACTAAGTCCTTCTGAACCCCGACAAGATGAATGAAGAATATATACAGGCCTTTATCAAAATGTGCTAACGGGCAACAATGTTAGCAAGCCTTTATCAATGAAGAATATATACAGTCTTAATCAAAATCTGTTTCACCTAATATAACAATCTTTTGAACCCCGATCTCAGAACGAGAAACACGAGGCAGTAAATTTGAGTGGGTCATTCAATACATTCTACTGTCTTCAGGATGACAGCATCCCAGAGGAGAAAATTATCAACCATCAGAACAGCAACAGGCTGGCATAAAGCCAAACAAGATTAGCATCAGGCTGGCATAAAGCCCCAGTCTTCTGATTCACATTCTCCATGTTTTCCTTAGCATCATTCATTTCTGTGCACCCATTACTTAAGTGTCCTCTTATTATCTTCCTTGCCACTAGATGCAGTACAAGTCAAGTCCCCAAGAGCTCTGATCCTGCTTATAGTAACACAACACAATACATTGCTATTACATATACATGATGCCTCTCCAAGACCCTAAACAAGAACAAATAAGATACACTTCTATGTACATACCTTGAAGATTTCCCTACTCCAGCAGCAGCAGCAACAATGTTGTTCCCATTACTACTCTCCATGTTTTCCTTATCATCATTCCATTCTGTACAACCATTACTTCCTAGCTCTTTCTTGTTATTAGCTGCAGTACAAGTCAAATTCCCAACAGTGCTGATCCTGCTTATAGTAAAACAACATGATACATTACTATTACATATACAGGAACAAATAATATGCTCTAAAAGACCCTAAACAAGAACAAATAATATGCTCTTTCACAGACCGTGCCTAGTAGATATATCTGCTCCAGCAGCAGCAGCAGCAGCAATGTTGTTCTTCCCATTAGCACCAAAAGCTTCAGTGTGCATGTCCTGCAGAATGCAACAGGCTTCCTCCCGAATGGAAACAGACATTTCTTCGTCACAGCCTAGATTGCTCAGATTCTCACGTAACAGCTTGGCCTCCTTTGCAGCGCCCTGCTTGAACCATCGTTTTTGCAGTAAATTTCATGCAATGTGTACAGATCTACGTATCTATGAAAAACAGTGAAGGTAGAAAGGTCAGCATTTGGGCGAGCCAGACACTTTCTTACCACCATGGCGGCACCAGCAGCGGCGGCGACGGATCCAGACCCTTTGTACAACATAAGACTGATGGCATGCTCTCTGATCTGATTGCAGAGCATGCAAGTCATGTTACCAGAGTTGTATCTCCCGCACATAGCCCTCTCGCACATCAACTCAGCCTCTTTGCAGATACACTTGAAACCAAAAATTTAAATTTGTAGTTAGTGCAAAGAAAGCTACTACTGCTTAGTAAATGGAACAACGACTGATACAGATTAAGTAGGCATGCACATACCACCAAAGCAGCAGCGGCAGCATATGCACCAGCATATTCACACGCTCCATCAACTATGTCCTGCGCATGCTGCTTGATTTTGTGGCTCAGGGCAGTCTCAGTGTCAGTTAATTTTATCTTGTTCCTCTCACACAGACCGATGAACTTGGCCTCCATCTCCAGGCACTTAAAACCATCGTTTTGCAATTGATATAAGCAAGTAGATTAGCAAGCAGTAAAAGAATAGATGACCATTCAATCGAGCTAGAAATGAAGCAGGGCAAAAATACTTTCAGTTATTCCAGAAACTGAAGAAGAGCCGGTTTATGAGTGGTTTGTATTATGGAGACCAAACAACGTTTACGCACTACATTGAAGGAATTGGTAGGATAGAAATTCTTTCTACTAGGTGCCTACCTAGTAGGATGCTTTTGGGAACTCTATAGATTGAGTGCCGAGTCAGAGTATTAACAAATAAACTGATCATGCAAAAAGAAAAGTCAACCAATCTATCATCAGTAGCGCACATGAAACACAATAATATGAGCAATATATTAAAGATACACTACAATCCATAAAAAGATGGGGAATAGGCTATTTTTGGGAACCTAAATACTATGGCACACCACAGTTCTTAAAACCTTTCCTGATACATGGGTCAAACATCTACCAAATGCAGGCAGGAGGTTTCCAAGTAAATTACCTTGCGGGCGAGAGGAATGAGACGGCCATTCTCATTTGTCCATGCAGATCGGACCACAAACTTGTGCCTAGTACAGGCAGAGTCATCGACAGATTCAGGAGGATTGCGGAGGTAGTACTCGCAGAGGTACTCCCGGTAGAGGGGCATGTCCGAACCGAGGCCCTGATAGATGGGCAGCAGCCTCCACCATCCCCATGCCTTCTCCATTTGATCTATCCATCACAACCAAGTACGCAGAAGAAGCAGATGAGCACAATAACATATATACGAATTCAATTGTTCATTAGGATGAAATGGACGGCTACTCAACGACAGATGAGGTTTGGGGAACAAATTGGCCATCATCAACAACAACTCTATCCAATGTATCAAAGCACAAAGTCATGATAGATTTCCACAGCGGAGAAAATAGATCAGCATACCTGGGTACCTGATGATCTTTGCCGAAGGTACCGACATATTTGTAGGTCTCAAATTACCCTCCACTTGCATCAGAAAAGCCCACCACTTCATGCGCATCCTAGTATCGTCGGGGGGGTACTCGATGCCGTTGGCGGCCAGCACCTCAGGGTCGTAGCGGTGGAACAACTCGTCGTCGTCGTCCATCCTGAAGTTCTCCATCCCGGAAGCCTCGGCGCTACTCAGATCTGATCTGCTCTCTGTACGAGGGTTTGTCCTTTTCTAGGAGGGGGGAGGGAACGGGATGGCACGGGATCTAGGGTTTGTAGATGGGGAATGGAGAAGACTGGACGGGGAGGGGACTTTTGAAAGGGCGAGACCTCCCCAGCCTTTTTTTTTTTTTGAGACAAGCGACCTGCTGCTGCCCAAGGATACACGCGAACCGCTAGACAACGGAATCCATCTCCATTTTGAATGGCGGCGAGTGCTAGGCGTCGGGCGCGCCGGCCCAAATTTGAGCCGGTTTAGTGCCGTCTGATTTGCTCCTTCTCTTTGATTTTGCGGTACGCCACACTTCTCTGATTAACAGGATCTCCGTTTTGACTGTAGGATGTCTGTTTTCTCTGTTTTGCCCGTCCGCGCTGGCTTACAACGCCGCGACCGGGTCATCTGTCTGAGCTGCCTCTCATGCCGCGGTCGTTTTTTCCGTCTGTCTCTCGCGGCCTAATCTACATCAACACACCGGGCCGCACCTATCTGCATGAGCTGTTTATTGAGTATCAAGTAAGGCACAGCTTGGGTAGCCCGGTTTTCTTTCAAATTGGAGGCAAAGTATCATCAACCACCGTCTGCACTGGATGGATCAATGGGCAGGCACGCAAGTCGCCGCCACTACAGTTTGGTTAATTTCAAATAGCCAGTTGGAAGGAACCATTGGCCAAGTTGTTGACACAGCTTATACAGATCATTTATAACCCGCGTAGTCACCTTAACCTTCTGTGGATTCACATCGTGTATCAACACCAATGATATACAACTTATGCCGGTTTATATCACGGTCAAATATGGAGAATCTCAAGCCAACACCTTGAGTCACCTTGAGACTCGGGGGCTACGATGACATGACTCAACAAATGTTGCCAGTTTCAGCAAATTTAAGAACCCCAGGACGATGGAGGGAAAGATAACCCGATCCTGGAGGCTACTGTTATTTGAAGGCCGTCGAAAAATTTCCGGCTTAGAAAGTATATGGCAGTTACAAAATTCCGGCTCAATGAAGAAGTTCCGGATCATCAGAAAGGATTCCGGTTTAAATTCTGGCTCAAGGGAAGTCAGTCTCACTGAAGCTCTCAAATATCCGGTTTACAATCCGGTTTAAGGGAAATCTGTCTCCCGCAAAGCTCTAAAGCACTCAAATCCGGTTTAAAAATGTCCGGTTTAAAAAGGAATTAACTTCTCGTAAGTTCGAGTTGAAAGGCCGTCAGAAAATTTCTGGCTGAAAATGAAGATTCCAGTTTACAATCCGGTTCAAGGTAAAGATGTCTCCTACAAAGCTTTGAAGCTCTCAATATCCGGTTCAAAATCCCGGCTCAAGAAGAATTTATCTCTTGCAAAAAGTTAAAGGTTGCCGAAGAGGACCTGCTGCCATAATGCGCGGTTCAAACATGGGTATCCTGCCTTATTGGCTTATCATATTATTGATCACGTGGGGGCTTCTGTTTATAAAGCGGCGTCTGGTTTACCCCTTGATTCAGCTCATCGAAGCTTTATACAATATCACTTGGGGGCTTGGTCGTATCTGAACCATAGCTACACCTCTTGATCGTCGCAATGCCACAACATCACTTGGGGGCTTGGTCGTATCTGAACCATAGTCACACCTCTTGATCAGCTCAAAGCCAAATCAATCCGGGGCCAAAGAGAGTGTTGTAAAACAACAACTCAAACATAGGCACCCACTGAGCACGGCTCAAAATGTTACTTGGGGATTCTTTGCTGTCGAAATGAACAAAGGATCTACACTTGCAATAGGCTATCAAGCCATGGCTTGGAAGCCTGGTGTATACACCTAAAACCCCGAGTTAGCCTGCCTCTTTAAGTAAGTCACTCCGCCCAGGTAAACCTGGTATGACCCATCGAACTTTGACAAGTTACTCTAATAAGACCCTGAACTTGTCAAGTTAAAATCATGATTGGTTAAGGATTGAGGACCATCTTAAAAGGCTTTGTAAAATGGTTTAACTCAATGGCCTGGCAGCCCATGAAAAGCCTCGAATTTGGGGCCTGAAAGCCCGTGAAAAGCCTCGACTACAAGGGTTTTCGTTTGCTTTTATTTATTAAGTTTTTCTCCTCGCATGAGATTTCTACTGTTTTGATAAACCGGCATTCGTTCACTCGATTTGACTTTCAACTACAAGTTGACAGTACATGCTCAGTTATAATCCGGAGACTATCAGCCCGGTCTGGTTTCGACTCAAAGTCACCAGTATTGAATAAACCGGTGTTTATCACAACCTGGTATGGTTTTATCATAAACCGGCACAATATGGAAGGAATTATCCGTACTCAAGATTTGGGTTATCACCCTTACTACAAAAAGTTGGTAAGCCAACGATGTGATTCAATGTCACAGGTATGATATATTTCATATTTGATTATTCTTAAGTGCAGCCTTGGTTATAAACCCGGGTTATATATTGGGCATTATGACCCGTCCGACGGTAAACCGCTAGGACACTTTAAACTTGTTGTATGCAGAAACAGGTTGAATAAAGCATGATTATAAATCACCGGCGTTTGTTAACCCGGTCTGTCTTTCGACTATAAGTCGCCAGTATGATGATAAATTATCCAGTGTTTGTTAACCCGGCCTGGCTTTGGACTATAAGTCGCCAGTATATATTTGGATTGCGTCATTGGAATTATGTGCTTATAAATCATTGGGTATATTATTCAAATCTTTAATAGCCAACATAGCTGGATTTTTATTATGGTTATCAATAGCCAATGTTATGATGGAGTTCTTCAAAGTCGCTTCAGCGCAATGGTTATTATTTTATTAATGGACATGATTTATTTTTACAATGGAGGAATAGTCCCGAGTCGCTGCAGGCTTGCGACCCGGCACTTGGAGGCTACATTATTCAAATTGAGATTACATCAAATATGCAAGTCCCATGTCACTGCCGGCATGCACCATGGCACTTGGGGGCTAACGCAAAGTCATTTTTACTGGCCTTATTGAAGACCTGACTCATCACATCATAATGAGCCAGCCCTTGGGGGCTACCAATTGCTCCTATCAACAATTTAAGGTACACAAGTCTTAATCCATTATATTGAAGGATCCACTGCTCAGTTGGTAAAGCACAAAGCTCTTAACCTTGTGGACGTGGGTTCAAGCCCCATGATGGGGGTTACATTATATGATGTTCTTTTCAAAGAAATATATATAAAGTACCAGCTCAATATTATCTTACTGAGCCGATCCTTGGGGGCTACACGTTATTGTTCAAGTCTACATGATCATATTTATAAAGTCCCTGCTCATTATTAATTGCATAATGACCCGGCCCTTGGGGATTGCACTGGTTGAAGTTTTTATGAGTATAAGGCAATTACAAGTCCCAGGTTGCTGCAAGCATGACAACCCGACACTTGGGGGCTACATATATGGAGTATTCAGTTTTTACTAGTAACTGAGATGAACAACATGGATTTCTTCAAAGTGGCAGTAATTATATGGAAACAAGTCTCAAATCATCACTTTGTTTCTGTTCAAGACTTGGGGGCTACATGTAATATGGATATAAGGGAGAAATATCTTCCAATTTTCAGTTTTGAGCTAACCAGATTGACCTGGGGTCTGTAACAATTATGACTCGGTGTCACCAACAATTATTGATCCAGCGTCACCAACAATTATTGACCGGGCGTTACCTATCATTATGACTCGGTGCCATCGATATTTACAAACCGGTAATTCTGGTAATATTAAACTGGCAAGTTCTACATTTTGAAACCGGCTGGTATCAGTTGAATATTTGAAGATCAATATTTTTATCAAATCAGAGCATTGAAGGCCGATTCAAATGGATTCTTTATTTACAAAATATCTTCTGCAAGCAAATTGATTATGAAGCTGGTATATTTACAAGGTAATTTGAGCCGGTTTAGCGCCGTCTGATTTGCTCCCTCTTTCTGATTTTGCAGTACGCCACATCCCTCCCGATCAATAGGACCCCTGTTTCGACCGTAAGAGGTCTGTTTCCTTTGTTTTACGGTACGCTAGACCCCTCCCGATGAACAGGATCCCGTTTCGAACGTGGCCAGTCGAACACAAGGCCATTTTCTCCGTTCTGCGATACGTCAGACCTCGTTTCCATCAGCTGTTCCATCCAAGCCCTCCAGATGAACACGACGACGCATTCCGTTCCGACCCAGCCGGTTGGCTCTCCATGAACACGACGACGACGCAGTTTCTCCGTTCCGACCCAGCCATGTACACGAGCCCTGGCCGTACGTATGCGCGAGTAGGCGTTCGAGACCCTGTCTGCATGTACGTGCGTGGCCGTATTTTCTTTCTTGCACACTGGCCGTTGTACGTACGTGTACATGCTACGTGTGCGCCTTTACTACGACACGTGCGCGCCTCTACATCGACCAGTATGTACGTACACGTTCGGGACCAGAATGACAATGCTACGTACGCTTCGACCAGGTGGGTCCCGACTGTCACGCACTTCCTTGCGTGCGAAGATGTAGCTGGTGGGTCCCAGCAGTCAGGGGGGCGAATCATTTTTTTTGCCCGGACGCACTTCCTTGCGTGCAAAGATGTAGCTGGTGGGTCCCAGCAGTCAGGGGGAAACGTTTTTTTCGTGAAATACGGTGGCCCGTCCGGTGGGTCCCCACTGTCAGGTGGAGGAATAATTATGTTGCGCGTAATAAGGAGGCACTTCCTTGCTGCGGTCGTGGACCCAGCTGTCAACCTCTCCACGTATAGTCCATGTCTGATGAAAACCGTTCCTTGACCACGTTGACCACGCTGTGCCGAGAGCACCAGGGCGGTGGACGATGGCGAGGCCTAGGAAGGGGACGACGCGGAGCCGGGAAAGACACGACAGTGGAAGCCCGCGCGGAGAGAAGTACGAGGGTTCACTGGTTCGGCTGCGGTGTGAGGCTGCCGTCGCCGCAGGGCCTGGCCAGCGGTGGGAATAGTAGGGGCGGTGAGGCCTCCGCGGCAGCATAGCCGGCCACGGGAGGCAGGAGCATGCGGCACGACCGGTGCTGCTTTAGGCGGCTGGAACAACAAGACCAAAGGTTGAAGAAGCACTACGGCCGTTGGATGGACATCGTACGGTCACTGCAGCTAGAATCGTTCATATTGACTAAGTTGACAAAGCACTCCATCCCCGTCAACTTAGTAGGCCCAAGTCAACCTCCCACCAAGGTGGGACCCAACCAGCAGGGGGAGTATTCATTTTTTGTGCGTAATAAGAAGGCACTTCCGGTGGGTCTGAGCTGACAGCGGGGGGAACGTTTTTTTCGCACAATACGGTGGCCCGTCCGGTGGGTCCCAGCAGTCAGGGGGCAAACGTTTTTTCGCGAAATACGATGGCCCGTCCAGTGGGTCCCTGCTGTCAGGTGGAGGAACCATTATTTTCTGCGTAATAAGGAGGCACTTCCTTGCTGTCGTCGTGGACCCAGCTGTCAGCCTCTCCACGTACAGTCCACATCCGATGGAAGCTGTTCCTTGACCATGTTGACCATGCCGCGCCGAGAGCACCAAGGCGGTGGACGACGGCGAGGCCTAGGAAGGGGACAACGCGGAGCCGGGAAAGACGCGGCAGTGGAAGCCCGCGCAGAGAGGAGTACGAGGGTTCACTGGTTCGGCTGCGGTGTGAGGCTGCCATTGCCGCAGAATAACAGGGGGTGTGGGTGAGTAGAGGGATGGCCTGGGTGGTGGGAGTAGTAGGGGGCGATGAGGCCTCCGCAGCATCACAGCCGGCCACGGGAGGCAGGAGCACGCGGCATGACCAGCACTGCTTTGGACGGCTGGAGCAAGAAGACCAGAGGTTGAAGAAGCACTAGGGCCGTTGGATGGACATCGTACGGTCACTGCAGCTAGAATCGTTCATATTGACTAAGTTGATAAAGCCCTTGGTACGCGTCAACTTAGTAGGCCCACGGGTCAGCTTCCGAAACGGTGCGCCCAGATGTCAGGGGGACGAATCATTTTTTGGGCGGGTGAAGCTAGAATATCCGAGATTGAAGAAGAAGCACGGCATCCGTTGGATGGACATCCAACGGCCACTGCTGCTAGAACCGTGTGTTGACTATAATAAGTTGACAAAGCCTTGCATACGCGTCAACTTCTTTTTTTAGGGGACGCGTCCACTTATTAGGCACCCCAGGCTTTACACTTTATGCTTCCGGCTCGTATGTTGTGTGGAATTGTGAGCGGATAACAATTTCACACAGGAAACAGCTATGACCATGATTACGCCAAGCTATTTAGGTGAGACTATAGAATACTCAAGCTTGCATGCCTGCAGGTCGACTCTAGAGGATCCCCGGGTACCGAGCTCGAATTCAATAAAATTTCCCACATTTTGATGGGATCCGAAATATTTTTATCCCGAAATTTCTAGTGAGATTAATATTGTTGGAAATATGCCCTAGAGGCAATAATAAAATGGTTATTATTGTATTTCCTTGTTCATGATAATTGTCTATTGTTCATGCTATAATTGTATTAACTGGAAACCATAATACATGTGTGAATACATAGACCACAACATATCCCTAGTAAGCCTCTAGTTGACTAGCTCGTTGATCAATAGATGTTTATGGTTTCCTGACCATGGACATTGGATGTCATTGATAACGGGATCACATCATTAGGAGAATGATGTGATGGACAAGACCCAATCCTAAGCGTAGCACAAGATCGTGTAGTTCGTTTGCTAAGAGCTTTTCTAATGTCAAGTATCATTTCCTTAGACCATGAGATTGTGTAACTCCCGGATACCATAGGAATGCTTTGGGTGTACCAAACGTCACAACGTAACTGGGTGGCTATAAAGGTGCACTACAGGTATCTCCGAAAGTGTCTGTTGGGTTGGCATGAATCGAGACTGGGATTTGTCACTCCGTATGACGGAGAGGTATCTCTGGGCCCACTCGGTAATGCATCATCATAATGAGCTCAATGTGACTAATGAGTTAGCCACAGGATCATGCGTTACGGAACGAGTAAAGAGACTTGCCGGTAACGAGATTGAACAAGGTATAGGGATACCGACGATCGAATCTCGGGCAAGTAGAATACCGATAGACAAAGGGAATTGTATACGGGATTGATTGAATCCGCGACATTGTGGTTCATCCGATGAGATCATCGTGGAACATGTGGGAGCCAATATGGGTATCCAGATACCGCTATTGGTTATTGGTCGGAGAGGTGTCTCGGTCATGTCTGCATGGTTCCCGAACCCGTAGGGTCTACACACTTAAGGTTCGGTGACGCTAGAGTTATTATGGGAAATAGTATATGGTTGCTGAAGGTTGTTCAGAGTCCCGGATGAGATCCCGAACATGACGAGGAACTCTAAAATGGTCCGGAGGTGAAGATCGATATATTGGACGAAGGGAATTGGAGTCCGAAATTGTTCTGGGAGTACTGGGTGCCGACCAGCGTGACCGAAAGGTGTTTCGGAGGCCCCGGCAAGCGTTGGGGGCCTTATGGGCCAAGGGGAGGGGGCACATCAGCCCATGATACGTCCATTTTGCATCATGCTTTGATATTGATATTTATCGCATTATGGGTTGTTATTACATATTATGTCACAATACTTATACATTTTCTCTCTTATTTTACAAGGTTTACATGAAGAGGGAGAATGCGGCAGCTGGAATTCTGAGCTGGAAAAGGAGCAAATATTAGAGACCTATTCTGCGCAACTCCAAAAGTCCTGAAACTCCACGGAAGTTATTTTTGAAAAATATAAAAAATATTGGATGAAGAAAGTACCAGAAGGGGCCCACACCCTGTCCACGAGGGTGGGGGCGCCCCCTACCCCCTGGGCACACACCCCTGCCTCGTGGGCCCCCTAGTGGCCCTACGGTGCCCATCTTCTGCTATATGAAGTCTTTCGTCCGAGAAAAAATCAGAAGCAAGCTTACGGGATGAGACTCCGTCGCCACGAGAACTAACCTTGACGGAATCAATCTAGGTCTCCAGCGGAGCTGTTGTGCCGGGGAAACTTCCCTCCGGGAGGGGAAACCATCGCCATCATCATCACCAATGCTCCTCTCATCGGGAGAGGGCAATCTCCATCAACATCTTCACCAGCACCATCTCCTCCCAAACCGTAGTTCATCTCTTGTATCCAATTCTTGTCTCTAAGTCTGAGATTGGTACCTGTAGGTTGCTAGTAGTGTTGATTACTCCTTGTAGTTGATGTTAGTTGGTTTACTTGGTGGAATATTATATGTTCAGATCCTATATGCATATTAATACCCCTCTGATTATGAACATGAATACGATTTGTGAGTAGTTACGTTTGTTCCTGAGGACATGGGAGAAGTCTTGCTATTAGTAGTCATGTGAATTTGGTATTCGTTCGATATTTTGATGAGATGTATGTTGTCTCTCCTCTAGTGGTGTCATGTGAACGTCGAATACACGACACTTCACCATTATTTGGGCCTAGAGGAAGGCATTGGGAAGTAATAAGTAGATGATGGGTTGCTAGAGTGACAGAAGCTTAAACCCTACTTTATGCATTGCTTCGTAAGGGGCTGATTTGGATCCATATGTTTCATGCTATGGTTAGGTTTACCTTAATACTTATTTTGTAGTTGCGGATGCTTGCATTAGGAGTTAATCATAAGTCGGATGCTTATCCGAGTAAGGGCAGCACCAAGCACCGGTCCACCCACATATTAGATTATCAAAGTAACGAACGCGAATCGTATGAACGTGATGAAAACTAGCTTGACGATAATTCCCATGTGTCATCGGGAGCGTTTTCCTTTATATAAGAAATTGTCCAGGCTTGTCCTTTGCTACAAAAAGGATTGGGCCACATTGCTGCACCTTATTCACTTTTATTACTTGTTGCTCGTTACTATTTACCTTATCACAAAACTATCTGTTACCGATAATTTCAGTGCTTGCAGAGAATACCTTACTGAAAACCGCTTGTCATTTCCTTCTGCTCCTCGTTGGGTTCGACACTCTTACTTATCGAAAGGACTACGATAGATCCCCTATACCTGTGGGTCATCAAGACTCTTTTCTGGCGCCGTTGCCGGGGAGTGAAGCGCCTTTGGTGAGTGGAACTTGGTAAGGAAAAATGTATATAGTGTGCTGAAATTTACTATCACTTGTTACTATGGAAAGTAATCCTTTGAGGGGCATGTTTGGGGTATCTTCACCCCGTCCAGAAGAGCAAAGAGTTGCTCCTCAACCTACTGAACCTGCTGAAAATGTTTGCTTTAAAATTCCTTCGGGTATGTTAGAGAAACTGCTAGCTAATCCTTTTGTAGGAGATGGAACAAAGCATCTCGATTTACACCTAATCTATGTGGATGAAGTTTGTGGATTATTTAAGCTTTTAGGTATACCCGATGATGTTGTTAAGAGGAAGGTTTTCCCTTTATCTTTGGAGGGAGACGCATTGACATGGTATAGGCTATGTGATGATACTGGATCTTGGGATTATAAGCGATTGAAATTGGAATTTCACCAGAAGTTTTATCCTATGCATCTCGTTCATCGTGATCGCAATTATATATATAATTTTTGGCCTCGCTAAGAAGAAAGCATCGCTCAAGCTTGGGGGAGGCTTAAATCAATGTTATATTCATGCCCCAATCATGAGCTCCCAAGATAATTATTCAAAAAAATTATGCTCGGCTTTCTGAAAATAATCGAACCATGCTCGATACTTCTTGTTCTGGCTCTTATATGATGAAGACTATTGAATTCAGATGGGATTTATTGGAAAGAATTAAACGCAACTCTGAAGATTGGGACCTCGATGAAGGTAAGGAGTCAGGTATAACACCTAAGTTTGATTGTGTTAAATCTTTTATGGATACCGATGTTTTCCGTAAGTTTAGCACTAAATATGGACTTGACTCTGAGATAGTAGCCTCTTTTTGTGAATCATTTGCTACTCATGTTGATCTCCCTAAAGAGAAGTGGTTTAAATATCATCCTCCCATAGAAGTAAAAGTAGTTGAACCTATTAAAGTTGAAGAACAGACTATCACTTATGATGATCCTATTGTTCCTACTACTTATGTTGAGAAACCACCTTTCCCTGTTAGAATAAAGGATCATGCTAAAACTTCAACTGTGGTTCGTAAAAGCAATATTAGAACTTATACACCTCCTGAGCAAGTTAAAGTTGAACCTAATGTTGTTATTGTCAAATATCTCTTGGCTGATAATATTGATGTGCATGTTATTTACTACTGCAACGAAACTGCTAGAATTGCTAAACCTTGTGCTAAAGATAAACATAGACCTGTTACAGGCATGCCGGTTATTTCTATTAAAATAGGAGATCATTGCTATCATGTCTTGTGTGATATGGGTGCTAGTGTAAGTGCAATACCTTTTGACTTATATAAAGAAATTATGCATGATATTGCACCTGCTGAGATAGAAGAAATTGATGTCACTATTAAACTTGCCAATAGAGATACCATTTCACCAATGGGGATTGTTAGAGATGTTGAAGTCTTGTGTGGAAAAACTAAATATCTTGCTGATTTTCTTGTTCTTGGTTCCCCACAAGATAGCTTTTGTCCCATTATATTTGGTAGACCCTTCTTGAATACTGTTAATGCTCAGATAGACTGCAATAGGAATGTTGTTACTATCGGTCTGGATGATATGTCTCATGAGTTTAATTTCTCTAAATTTAGTAAACAACATCGTGAAGAGGAATTGCCTAGTAAGTATGAAATTATTGGTATTGCTTCTATTGTCATGCCTCCTAATGATCCTTTAGAACAATATTTGCTTAACCATGAAAATGATATGTTTATGAATGAAAGAAGGAAAATAGATGAAGTATTCTTTAAACAAGAACCTATTCCGAAACACAATTTGGCTGTTGAAATCCTAGGGGATCCTCCTGCACCCAAGGGCGATCCCATGTTTGATCTCAAACCATTACCTGATACTCTTAAATATGCTTATCTTGATGAAAAGAAGATATATCCTATTATTATTAGTGCTAACCTTTCATAGCATGAAGAAGAGAGATTACTAAAAACTCTGAAGAAGCACCGCACTGCTATTGGATATACTCTTGATGATCTTAAGGGCATTAGTCCCACTCTATGTCAACATAAAATAAATTTGGAGAAAGACGCCAAACCAGTTCGTGATCAACAACGACGACTGAATCCTAAGATGAAAGAAGTGGTAAGAAAGGAAATACTAAAGCTTCTTGAGGCAGGTATTATTTATCCCGTTGTTGATAGTGAATGGGTAAGTCCTATCCATTGTGTCCCTAAAAAGGGAGGTATTACTGTTGTTCCTAATGATAAAGATGAATTGATCCCGCAAAGAATTATTACAGGTTATAGGATGGTAATTGATTTCCGCAAATTAAATAAGGCTACTAAAAAATATCATTACCCCTTACCTTTTATTGATCAAATGCTAGAAAGATTATCCAAACATACACATTTTTGCTTTCTAGATGGTTATTCTGGTTTCTCTCAAATACCTGTATCAGCTGATGATCAATCAAAGACCACTTTTACTTGCCCTTTCGGTACTTTCGCTTATAGACGTATGCCTTTTGGTTTATGTAATGCACCTGCTACCTTTCAAAGATGCATGATGGCTATATTCTCTGACTTTTGTGAAAAGATATGTGAGGTTTTCATGGATGATTTCTCCGTTTATGGATCCTCTTTTGATGATTGCTTGAGCAACCTTGATCGAGTTTTGCAGAGATGTGAAGACACTAACCTTGTCTTGAATTGGGAGAAGTGCCACTTTATGGTTAATGAAGGCCTTGTATTGGGGCATAAAATTTCTGAAAGAGGTATTGAAATTGATAAAGCTAAGGTTGATGCTATTGAGAAGATGCCATGTCCCAAGGACATCAAAGGTATAAGAAGTTTCCTGGGTCATGCCGGTTTTTATAGGAGGTTCATTAAGGACTTCTCAAAAATTTCTCAGCCTCTGACTAATTTATTACAAAAAGATATACCCTTTGTCTTTGATGATGATTGTGTAGAAGCATTTGAAATACTTAAGAAAGCTTTGATTTCTGCACCTATCGTTCAGCCACCTGATTGGAATTTGCCTTTTGAGATTATGTGTGATGCTAGCGATTATGTTATAGGTGTTGTTTTAGGGCAAAGAGTTGATAAGAAACTAAATGTTATTCAATATGCTAGTAAAACTCTAGACACTGCCCAGAGAAATTATGCTACTACTGAAAAAGAATTTCTAGCAGTTGTATTTGCATGTGATAAGTTCAGATCTTACATTGTTGATTATAAAGTAACTATTCACACTGATCATGCTGCTATTAAATATCTTATGGAAAATAAAGATGCTAACCTAGACTCATTACACTACAAAAAAAGACACATCCGTGACATTTTGGGCCAAATGAATTTTTTTCTGTCATACATATGACACTTCTATGACGATAATTGTGACAAAACCCGATATCATCATAGATGTGGTGGGCTCCTACTTCTATGACAAAAAATCATGACATAAAATGGGCTTTTCGTCTTGGGCGGGCCAGAGACACAGCTGCATGACATTCTTTGGGCCGTCCATGACGGAAAAAACCGTGGTAGAAGCGAGGGGAGGAAAATTTAAGGGAGTTCCCGGTTACGATGGGAGGTCGTGGGCCGAGCGATGCGCGTTTCTCTCGTACACGTACGCGCGTGTGTACGAGGCATTGGCTCTAACTGAACCCTAGCGAGGCGTTGGGCTCTAACTGAACCCGAGCGATTGCACTGCAGGCTACCGTTACTGAACCCGAGCGATCGATCGATGGCTGTTAACTGAACCCGATCGAGCGATTCCTTCGCTACTGTTGCTAACTGAAGCCGATCGATACTGCCTCTGGATGGACAGTGAGCGTTGCGGGGGGGGGTGGATGAACAGTTCCCGGTGGGGGTGGATGAACAGGACCCCGTGGTGTTGCCTCTGGATGAACAGGACCCCGATCGATCGAGCCGGTTGGGGCTGGATGAACAGGACCCCGTGGAGGGCTGGATGAACAGGACCACCCCGTGGAGGGCAGGATGAACAGTAGACGGTGGAGGGCGGGATGAACAGTAGCCCGTGGAGGGTGGTTGAACAGGAGCCTGTGGAGAGGGCTGTTGAACAGTAGCCGGTGGAGTAGCGCGCGGTGGAGGCTGGATGAACAGGAGCCCGTGGATGAACAGTCGCAGGTGGAGGCTGGAAGAGGTCGACGGTGGAATGAACAGTAGCTCGTGGAGGCTGGAAGGGGTCGACGGTGGAGATGAACAGTATCCCGTGGAGTCCCGTTTTGTGGTACACCACACCCCTCCCGATGAACAGGACCCCCGTTTCGACCGTAGGAGGTCCGTTTCCTCAGTTTTGCGGTACGCCACACCCCTCCCGATCAACAGGACCACTGTTTCGACCATAGGAGGCCCGTTTCCTCCGTTTTGCGGTACGCCAGACCCCCCTGATGAACAGGATCCCGTTTCGAACGTGGCCGGTCGAACACAAGGCTGTTTCCTCCGTTCTGCAGTACGCCAGGCCTCGTTTCCATCACATGTTCCGTCCAAGCCCTCCCGATGAACACGACCACGCATTCCGTTCCGACCCAGCCGCGTTGCCTCCCGATGAACACGACGCATTTCGTTGCCTCCCGATGAACACGACGCATTCCGTTGCCTCCCCATAAACACGACGCATTCCGTTGCCTCCCCATGAACACGACGCATTCCGTTGCCTCCCCATGAACACGACGACGACGCTATTTCTCCGTTTTGACCCAGCCATGTCAACGAGCCCTCGCCGTACGTATGCACGAGTAGGCGTTCGAGACCCCGCCCGTATGTACGCATACATGGCCGTATTTTCTTGCTTGCACCCTGGCTGCCTCTACTACGACACGTGTGTTGGGGAACGTAGCCGAAATTCAAAATTTTCTACGTGTAACCAAGATCAATCTATGGAGTCATCTAGCACGAGGGAGGAGGAGTGAATCTACATACCCTTGTAGATCGCGCGCGGAAGCGTTCAAGAGAACGGGGTTGATGGAGTCGTACTCGTCGTGATCCAAATCACCGATGATCCTAGCGCCGAACGGACGGCACCTCCGCGTTCAACACACGTACGGAGCAGCGACGTCTCCTCCTTCTTGATCCAGCAAGGGGGGGAGGAGAGGTTGATGGAGATCCAACAGCACGACGGCGTGGTGGTGGAAGTAGCGGGATTCCAACAGGGCTTCGCCAAGCGCTGCGGGAGGAGGGAGATGTGTCATGGGAGGGAGAGGGAGGCGCCAGGCCTTAGATTGGATTGCCCTCCCTTCCCCCCACTATATATAGGGCCAAGGGAGAGGGGGAGGGCGCAGCCTTGCCCCTTCCTCCAAGGAAGGGTGCGGCCAAGGGGGGGGAGGAGTCCATCCTCCCCAAGGCACCTCGGAGGTGCCTTCCCCCTTTAGGACTCTTCCTTCCCTTTCTCTTGGCGCATGGGCCTCTTGGGGCTGGTGCCCTTGGCCCATATAGGCCAAGGCGCACCCCCTACAGCCCATGTGGCCCCCCGGGGCAGGTGGCCCCACCCGGTGGACCCCGGGACCCTTCCGGTGGTCCCGGTACAATACCGGTGACCCCGAAACTTGTCCCGATGGCCGAAATAGCACTTCCTATATATAATTCTTTACCTCCGGACCATTCCGGAACTCCTCGTGACGTCCGGGATCTCATCCGGGACTCCGAACAACATTCGGGTTACCGCATACTAATATCTCTATAACCCTAGCGTCACCGAACTTTAAGTGTGTAGACCCTACGGGTTCGGGAGACATGCAGACATGACCGAGATGACTCTCCGGTCAATAACCAACAGCGGGATCTGGATACCCATGTTGGCTCCCACATGTTCCACGATGATCTCATCGGATGAACCACGATGTCAAGGACTTAATCAATCCCGTATACAATTCCCTTTGTCTATCGGTACGATACTTGCCCGAGATTCGATCGTCGGTATCCTGATACCTTGTTCAATCTCGTTACCGGCAAGTCTCTTTACTCGTTCCGTAACACATCATCCCGTGATCAACTCCTTGATCACATTGTGCACATTATGATGATGTCCTACCGAGTGGGCCCAGAGATACCTCTCCGTTTACACACGGAGTGACAAATCCCAGTCTCGATTCGTGCCAACCCAACAGACACTTTCGGAGATACCTGTAGTGTACCTTTATAGCCACCCAGTTACGTTGTGACGTTTGGTACACCCAAAGCATTCCTACGGTATCCGGGAGTTGCACAATCTCATGGTCTAAGGAAATGATACTTGACATTAGAAAAGCTTTAGCATGAACTACACGATCTTGTTGATCTTGTGCTAGGCTTAGGATTGGGTCTTGTCCATCACATCATTCTCCTAATGATGTGATCCCGTTATCAACGACATCCAATGTCCATGGTCAGGAAACCGTAACCATCTATTGATCAACGAGCTAGTCAACTAGAGGCTTACTAGGGACATGGTGTTGTCTATGTATCCACACATGTATCTGAGTTTCCTATCAATACAATTATAGCATGGATAATAAACGATTATCATGAACAAGGAAATATATAATAATAACCAATTTATTATTGCCTCTAGGGCATATTTCCAACAGTCTCCCACTTGCACTAGAGTCGATAATCTAGTTCACATCGCCATGTGATTAACATTCACAGGTCACATCGCCATGTGACCAACATCCAAAGAGTTTACTAGAGTCAGTAATCTAGTTCACATCACTATGTGATTAGCACTCAATGAGTTCTGGGTTTGATCATGTTGCTTGTGAGAGAGGTTTTAGTCAACGGGTCTGAACCTTTCAGATCCGTGTGTGCTTTACAAATCTCTATGTCATCTCCTAGATGTAGCTACCACGTTCTATTTGGAGCTATTCCAAATAACTGTTCTACTATACAAATCCAGTTTACTACTCAGAATAATCTGGATTAGTGTCAAAGTTTGCATCGGCGTAACCCTTTACGACGAACTCTTTTACCACCTCCATAATCGAGAAAATTCCTTAGTCCACTAGTTACTAAGGATAACTTTGACCACTGTCCTGTGATCCATTCTTGGATCACTCTGGTACCCCTTGACTGACTCATGGAAAGGCACACTTCAGGTGCGGTACACAGCATAGCATACTGTAGAGCCTATGTCTTAAGCATAGGGGACGACCTTCGTCCTTTCTCTCTATTCTGCCGCGGTCGAGCTTTAAGTCTTAACTTCATACCTTACAACTCAGGCAAGAACTCCTTCTTTGACTGATCCATCTTGAACACCTTCAAGATCATGTCAAGGTATGTGCTCATTTGAAAGTACTATTAAGCGTTTTGATCTATCCTTATAGATCTTGATGCTCAATGTTCAAGTAGCTCAATCCAGGCTTTCCATTGAAAAACACTTTCCAAATAACCCTATATGCTTTCCAGAAATTCTACATCATTTCTGATCCATAACATATACTCATCCGAAATTCTATAGTGCTCCCACTCACTTCTTTGGAAATACAAGTTTCTCATAAACTTTGTATAAACCCAAAATCTTTGATCATCTCATCAAAGCATACATTCCAACTCCGAGATGCTTACTCCAGTCCTTAGAAGGATTGCTGGAGCTTTGCATACTTATTAGCATCTTTCAGGATTGACAAAACCTTCCGGTTGTATCACATACAACCTTTCCTCAAAAATCGTCGAGGAAACAATGTTTTGACATCCTATCTTCAAGATTTCATAAATAATGCAGTAATCGCTAATATAATTCCAACAGACTCTTAGCATCGCTACGAGTGAGAAAGTCTCATCGTAGTCAACTCCTTGAACTTGTCAGAAAACATCTTAACGACAAGTCGAGCTTTCTTAATGGTGACATTTACCATCATTGTCCGTCTTCCTTTTAAAATCCATCTGCACTCAACAGCCTTACAACCATCGAGTTGTTCTGCCAAAGTCTACACTTTGTTTTCATACATGGATCCTCTCTCGGATTTTATGGCCTCGAGCCATTTATCGGAATCCGGGCCCACCATCGCTTCTCCATAGCTCGTAGGTTCATTGTTGTCTAGCACATGACTTCCAAGACAGGATTACGTACCACTCTGAAGTAGTACGCATCCTTGTTATCCCACGAGGTTTGGTAGTGACTTGATCTGAAGTTTCATGATCACTATCATAAGCTTCCACTTCAATTGGTGTAGGTGCCACAGGAACAACTCCCTGTGCCCTGCCATACACTAGTTGAAGAGACGGTTCAATAACCTCATCAAGTCTCCACCATCCTCCCACTCAATTCTTTCGAGAGAAACTTCTCCTCGAGAAAGGACCCGATTTCAGAAACAATCCCTTATTGCTTTCGGATCTGAGACAGGAGGTATACCCAACTGTTCTGGGTGTCCTATGAAGATGCATTTATCCGCTTTGGGTTCGAGCTTATCAGCCTGAAACTTTTTCACATAAGCGTTGCAGCCCAAAACTTTTAAGAAATGACAGCTTAGGTTTCTCTAAACCATAGTTCATACGGTGTCATCTCATCGGAATTATGTGGTGCCCTATTTAAAGTGAATGTGGTTGTCTCTAATGCCTAACCCATAAACTATCGTGGTAATTCGATAAGGGACATCATGGTATGCATCATATCCAATAGGGTGCAGTTATGATGTTCGGACACACCATCACACTATGGTGTTCCAGGCTGTATTAGTTGTGAAACAATTTCCACAATGTTTTAATTCTGTGCCAAACTCGTAATTCAGATATTCATCTCTATGATCATATCATAAATATTTTATCCTCTTGTCACGACGATCTTTCAACTTCACCCTGAAATTACTTGAACCTTTCAATAATTCAGACTCGTGATTCATCAAGTAAATATACTCAACATCTACTCAAATCATCTGTGAAGTAAGAACATAATGATATCCACTACACGCCTCAGCACTCATTGGACTGCGTACATCAAAATGTATTACTTCCAACAAGTTGCTTTCTAGTTCCATTTTACTGAAACCGAGGCTTTCAGTCATCTTGCCCATGTGGTAAGATTTGCATATCTCAAGTGATTCAAAATCAAGTGAGTCCAAACGATCCATCTGCATGGAGTTTCTTCATGCATATACACCAATAGACATGGTTCGCATGTCTCAAACTTTTCAAAAACGAGTGAGCCCAAAGATCCATCAACATGGAGCTTCTTCATGCGTTTTATACCGATATGACTTACGTGGCAGTGCCACAAGTAGGTGGTACTATCATTACTATCTTTTGGCATGAACATGTGTATCACTACGATCGAGATTCAATGAACCATTCATTTTAGGTGCAAGACCATTGAAGGTATTATTCAAATAAACAGAGTAACCATTATTCTCCTTAAATGAATAACCGTATTGCGATAGACATAATCCAATCATGTCTATGCTCAACGCAAACACCAATCTCGATGGTAGAGGGAGCGTGCGATGCTTGATCATATCAACCTTGGAAACACTTCCAACACATATCGTCAGCTCACCTTTAGCTAGTCTCCGTTTACTCCGTAGCTTTTATTTCGAGTTACTAACACTTAGCAACCGAACCGGTATCTAATACCCTGGTGCTACTAGGAGTACTAGTAAAGTACACATCAACACAATGTATATCCAATATACTTCTATCGACCTTGCCAGCCTTCTCATCTACCAAGTATCTAGGGTAATTCTGCTCCAGTGGCTGTTCCCCTTATTACAGAAGCACTTAGTCTCGGGTTTGGGTTCAACCTTGGGTTTCTTCACCAGAGCAGCAGCTGAATTGCCGTTTCATGAAGTATCCCTTCTTGCCCTTGCCCTTCTTGAAACTAGTGGTTTCACTAACCATCAACAATTGATGCTCCTTCTTGATTTCTACTTTTGTGGTGTCAAACATCGCGAATATCTCAAGGATCATCATATATGTCCCTGATATATTATAGTTCATCACGAAGCTCTAGCAGCTTGGTGGTAATGACTTCGGAGAAACATCACTGTCTCATCTGGAAGATCAACTCCCACTTGATTCAAATGATTGTTGTACTCAGACAATCTAAGCACAAGCTCAACAATTGAGCTTTTCTCCCTTAGTTTGCAGGCTAAGAAAATCGTTGGAGGTCTTATACCTCTTGACGTGGGCACGAGCCTGAAATCCCAATTTCAGTCCTTGGAACATCTCATATGTTCTGCGATGTTTCAAAAACGTCTTTGGTGCCTCAATTCTAAACCATTTAGCATTACGCACTGAACTATCATGTAGTCATCAAAACGTGTATGTCAGATGTTCGCAACATCCACAGACGACGTTCGAGGTTCAGCACACTGAGCGGTGCATTAAGGACATAAGCCTTCTATGAAGCAATGAGGACAATCCTCAGTTTTCGGACCTAGTCCGCATAATTGCTACTATCAACTTTCAACTAATTTTTCTCTAGGAACATATCTAAACAGTAGAACTAAAGCGCGAGCTACGACATAATTTGCAAAATCCTTTTGACTATGTTCAGGATAATTAAGTTCATCTTATGAACTCCCACTCAGATAGACATCCCTCTAGTCATCTAAGTGATTACATGATCCGAGTCAACTAGGCCGTGTCCGATCATCACGTGAGACGGACTAGCCAACATCGGTGAACATCTTCATGTTGATCGTATCTACCATACGACTCATGCTCGACCTTTCGGTCTTCTGTGTTCCGAGGTCATGTCTGTACATGCTAGGCTCGTCAAGTCAACCTAAGTGTTTGCATGTGTTCCGAGGCCATGTCTGTACATGCTAGGCTCGTCAACACCCGTTGTATTCGAACGTAAGAATCTATACACCCGATCATCACGTGGTGCTTCGAAACTACGAACTGTCACAACGGTGCACAGTTAGGGGAAACACTTTCTTGAAATTTTGATGAGAGATCATCTTATTGACTACCGTCGTTCTAAGCAAATAAGATGTATAAACATGATAAACATCACATGCAATCAAATAATAGTGACATGATATGGCCAATATCATATAGCTCCTTTGATCTCCATCTTGGGGCTCCATGATCATCATCGTCACCGGCATGACACCATGATCTCCATCATCGTGTCTCCATGAAGTTGTCACGTCATCTATTACTTCTACTACTACAGCTAACGGTTAGCAATAAAGTAAAGTAATTACATGACGTTTATGTTGACACGCGGGTCATAAATAAATTAAGACAACTCCTATGGCTCCTGCCGGTTGTCATACTCATCGACATGCAAGTCGTGATTCCTATTACAAGAACATGATCAATCTCATACATCACATATATCATTCATCACATCCTTTTGGCCATATCACATCACATAGCATACCCTGCAAAAACAAGTTAGACGTCCTCTAATTGTTGTTTGCATGTTTTACGTGGCTGCTGTGGGTTTCTAGCAAGAACGTTTCTTACCTACGCAAAACCACAACGTGATATGCCAATTGCTATTTACCCTTCATAAGGACCCTTTTCATCGAATCCGATCCGACTAAAGTGGGAGAGACAGACACCCGCCAGCCACCTAATGCAACTAGTGCATGTCAGTCGGTGGAACCGGTCTCACGTAAGAGTACGTGTAAGGTTGGTCCAGGCCGCTTCATCCCACGATGCCGCCGAATCAAGATAAGACTAGTAACGGCAAGCATATTGAACAAAATCAACGCCCACAACTACTTTGTGTTCTACTCGTGCATAGAAACTACGCATAGACCTAGCTCATGATGCCACTGTTGGGGAACGTAGCATAAATTCAAAATTTTCCTACGTGTCACCAAGATCTATCTATGGATTCATCTAGCAACGAGGGAGGAGTGGATCTACATACCCTTGTAGATCGTGCGCGGAAGCGTTCAAGAGAACAGGGTTGATGGAGTCGTACTCGTCGTGATCCAAATCACCGATGATCCTAGCGCCGAACGGACGACACCTCCGCGTTCAACACACGTACGAAGCAGCGACGTCTCCTCCTTCTTGATCCAGCAAGGGGGGAGGAGAGGTTGATGGAGATCCAGTAGCACGACGGCATGGTGGTGGAAGTAGCGGGATTCCAACAGGGCTTCGCCAAGCGCTGCGGGAGGAGGGAGGTGTGTCATGGGAGGGAGAGGGAGGCGCCAGGGCTCAGGTATGGTTGTCCTCCCTTCCCCCCACTATATATAGGGCCAAGGGAGAGGGGGAGGGCGCAGCCTTGCCCCTTCCTCCAAGGAAGGGTGCGGCCAAGGGGGGGAGGAGTCCATCCTCCCCAAGGCACCTCGGAGGTGCCTTCCCCTTTTAGGACTCTTCCTTCCCTTATCCCTTGGCGCATGGGCCTCTTGGGGCTGGTGCCCTTGGCCCATATAGGCCAAGGCGCACACCCCTACAGCCCATGTGGCCCCCCGGGGTAGGTGGACCCCCGGGACCCTTCTGGTGGTCCCGGTACAATACCGGTGACCCCGAAAACTTGTCCCGATGGCCGAAATAGCACTTCCTATATATAATTCTTTACCTCCGGACCATTCCGGAACTCCTCGTGACGTCCGGGATCTCATCCGGGACTCCGAATAACATTCGGGTTACCGCATACTAATATCTCTATAACCCTAGCGTCACCGAACTTTAAGTGTGTAGACCCTACGGGTTCGGGAAGCATGCAGACATGACCGAGACGTTCTCCGGTCAATAACCAACAGCGGGATCTGGATACCCATGTTGGCTCCCACATGTTCCACGATGATCTCATCGGATGAACCACGATGTCGAGGATTCGATCAATCCCGTATACAATTCCCTTTGTCTATCGGTACGATACTTGCCCGAGATTCGATCGTCGGTATCCTGATACCTTGTTCAATCTCGTTACCGGCAAGTCTCTTTACTCGTTCCGTAACACATCATCCCGTGATCAACTCCTTGGTCACATTGTGCACATTATGATGATGTCCTACCGAGTGGGCCCAGAGATACCTCTCCGTCACACGGAGTGACAAATCCCAGTCTCGATTCGTGCCAACCCAACAGACACTTTCGGAGATACCCGTAGTGTACCTTTATAGCCACCCAGTTACGTTGTGACGTTTGGTACACCCAAAGCATTCCTACGGTATCCGGGAGTTGCACAATCTCATGGTCTAAGGAAATGATACTTGACATTAGAAAAGCTTTAGCATACGAACTACATGATCTTGTGCTAGGCTTAGGATTGGGTCTTGTCCATCACATCATTCTCCTAATGATGTGATCCCGTTATCAACGACATCCAATGTCCATGGTCAGGAAACCGTAACCATCTATTGATCAACGAGCTAGTCAACTAGAGGCTTACTAGGGACATGGTGTTGTCTATGTATCCACACATGTATCTGAGTTTCCTATCAATACAATTATAGCATGGATAATAAACGATTATCATGAACAAGGAAATATATAATAATAACCAATTTATTATTGCCTCTAGGGCATATTTCCAACAACGTGCACGCCTCTACATCCACCAGTATATATGTACGTACACGTTCACGACCAGACTGACAACGCTACGTACGCTTCGACCAGGTGGGTCTCGACTGTCAGGCACTTCCCTACTTGCGAAGATGTAGCTGGTGGGTCCCAGCAGTCACGGGGGCGAATCGTTTTTTTGCCCGGACACACTTCCTTGCGTGCGAAGGTGTAGCTGGTGGGTCCCAACACTCAGGGGGGAAACGTTTTTTTCATGAAATACGGTGGCCCGTCCGGTGGGTCCCTGCTGTCAGGTGGAGGAATCATTATTTTCCGCATAATAAGGAGGCACTTTCTTGCTGCCGCCGTGGACCCAGCTGTCAGCCTCTCCACGTACAGTCCACGTCCGATGGAAGTCGTTCTTTGACCACGTTGACCACGCCGCACCGAGAGCACCAGGGTGGTGGACGACGACGAGGCCTAGGAAGGGGATGACGCGGAGCCGGTGAAGACGCGGCACTGGATGCCCACGCGGAGAGGAGTATGAGGGTTCACTCGTTCGGCTGCGGTGTGAGGCTGCCGTCGCCGCAGGGCCTGGCCAGCGGTGAGGCCTCTGCGGCAGCACAGCCGGCCACGGGAGGCAGGAGTAGGCGGCACGACCGGCGCTGCTTTGGGCGGCTGGAGTAAGAAGACCAGAGGTTGAAGAAGCACTGCAGCCGTTGGATGGACATCGTACGATCAATGGAGCTAGAATCGTGCATATTGACTAAGTTGACAAAGCCCTCCATCCCCGTCAACTTAGTAGGCCCAGAAGTCAGCCTCCCACCAAGGTGGGTCCTACCTAGCAGGGGGGTATTCATTTTTTGTGCGTAATAAGGTGGCACTTCTGGTGGGTCCGAGCTGACAGCAGGGGGAACATTTTTTTCGCGAAATACGGTGGCCCGTCGGGTGGGTCCCAGCAGTCAAGGGCAAACGTTTTTTTCGCGATATACTGGTGGGCGTCCGGTGGGTCCCTGCTGTCAGGTGGAGGAATAATTATTTTCCGCGTAATAAGGAGGCTCTTTCTTGCGGCTGCCGTGGACCCAGCTGTCAGCCTCTCCACGTACAGTATTCTTCCGATGGAATTCGGTCGTTGACCACATTGACCACGCCACGTCGACAGCACCACGACGGTGGACGACGGTGAGTCCTAGGAAGGGGACGACACGGAGCCGGGGAAGACGCGACAGTGGATGCCCACGCGGAGAGGAGTACGAGGGTTCACTGGTTCGGCTGCGCTGCCGTCGCCGCAGAATAACAGGGGGTGTGGGTGAGTGGAGTGGAGGGATGGCCTGGCCAGCGGTGGGAGTAGTATGGGGGCGGTGAGGCCTCCGCGGCAGGCACAGCCGGCCACGAGAGGCAGGAGCAGGCGGTGTTGGGGGTACACATAATAGGTAGGCCCATGAATGGTCGAAATATCATAAAGCATGGGGTCCACACAACATGTGGATCCAGAAAATTTTTATACAGGCATACTATCCACTCGGACAAGCAGCATACTATCCACTCGACCAAGTAGCATACCATCCACTCGACCGTACGACTCACTCGGATATACGAAGACCAGCAGACAGCAAAGCAGTCGGCATCATTCTCATAGTGAGGGCTTGGTAGTGGGCTGGTATTATGGCATTCATGCCCCACTTTGTAACATAGGAAGTGAGGGATGGCGCACTCTATATAAGCCACCCCCCACCACTAGACGAGGGGGCTCTTTTTCCTTCCACCTCTCTCTCTTTTCACCATTAGTCTCAGGACTTAGCTCAGGCATGGGATCCGTTCCCTTCTCTCACACATTGTAATCTCCGGATACATACTCAGATAATACAAAGCCTCTCCGAAGCACGAGACGTATGGCTGTTATCCTCACTGTGAGAGGCCCGAACTCGCTAAAACCACCGTGTTACCCATATGCATCTCGATAGATCATGCTTCGTTACCCTATACCTTATTATTGTCGGAATCGTTATCACGACAGTTGGCACCCACCGTGAGGCATGGCGTCTATCGAGCCATGATGCAGATGGTTTTTTGTTCAATCACCGGGGGATTGACTTCATCGACCAACGGATCGACTACCCAACAGTAACCTCTGTAGCGGAGCCATGGTTCCGTCGCGGTACGAATTCCAAGAGGCCGGCCGCGTCCCCGCGCAAAGCGGTTTCTTCCTTCGGCATCGGGTGCTCTTCGGCAGCTTCCGTGACGGCGAACGAACCCGATGCGACACCAGGTACTGGCTACGACCCCGCGGCAACTCCCCCGTCCGGCATCGGCTACACGGCGGCTCCATGCTGTGGCATCGGCTGCACGTCGATGGTCTTCGTAGCGGTCGGAGGCACACCGCAGCGACGATTACCTCCGCCTGCAACCAATGCACGGCGCTCCGAGCGATCAGGTCCCTGCATTATACTCCTTACGTTTCCAGTTTATAACATGCACAATAACTAGCTATACCCCACGTCATGCATAGAGTTAACTGCCTTCATTTTTTGCATGCATGGAGCAACTAGCTATGCCCCACATCATGCGTGGAGTAAACGCGTTCAGTTTCACATGCATGGAGTAGTAACTCCCTGGCGCTGCACGGGCGCGCGGAGGCCCTTCGCTCCGATGTCGACTCCCGAACGTGGCGCACCGACGACTGAACGATGGCCCCTGTAGGAGAGCAACTCCGTCCACTGTCGACTGCACAGACACACGATGGCGCCTCCTTCCGACTTCAGCTGCTCGACAGCAGTTCCCGCGGCGGAGACTGTGTCGCCGCAGACCCGACGCGGCATGAGGGCCGGAGGTCGGTCACGCCCCAGCACGCGAGCGCCAGTTTCTTCCTCCCGCACACTACTCGGCCGCCACAGCCGCGGAAGCAACCTCGACCTTCCCGGTGGTTCCGACCGGCGTCCGACTCCTCGAACAATGAAGGCACCACAAACGACCACCAGCGAGTGGTCCGTCCCATCACCTCCGGCCTCGTCTACGACGCCGTCGGCGAGCTCGTACAAACGCCCTCCTGCACGGTCCGCCGCGTCGTCTCCGGCCTCGTCTTCGATACCGTTGGCGAGCTCGTACAAACGCCCTAAGGCGCGGTCCGCCGCGTCGTCTCCGGCCTCGTCTACGGCGGCCCCATGCACGGCCACCTCCTCTCGCCGGCGTCAATCACTCGGCAGCTGGGCTTGCGTTTGTCACGCCTGCATGCAGTCTCCTCTAATGGCATATCCCACTTGCATGCACGGAAGGAGAAGAAAGGAAAGTACTTTGATGGACAGATCAATGACAATTAGTGCGCAGTCAAGAGAAGGAAACTGCCATTACATCAATTTGGCAAGAGTTATAGCATGCAGATTCTGGACCTGGGGCAAATCCATCAATGCATTGGGCGTGGACGACTCCATCAATGCGTTGGATCGTGGGCAATTCCTTCAATGAGTAGTTACCAGGGTTCTATTGTTCCATGTCTGTCCGGGCTCTGCACCAAGTCAACCTCATCGTCTGCCCGCCGGCGCTGTCTCCGCTGCATGGTGTCCTTGGCCGCTAGCAGCCGCCCACCTCCAGCGGAGGGAGCGCCGCTCGTGGGCACATCCACGCCGAACCTCACCAACACCCGTGAGCCCAGCACTCCCCATTGGTTTGTCCAACCAGCTCCACACCGACCAGGTCGCAGCCCAGCAGTGGTTCACTCGGATGGGCAGGAGCACTCGGACGAAGCATCTATTCGAGTGGCGCTCATTCGGCCATGAAGCCTCTGGGTTCACTCGGCCGGTTCACCTTTTTACTCGGCCGGTTAACATGCATCCGGAACATCATCGACAACAAATACAACCGCCAATTTATAGGGCCAAGGTTCACTCGGATGGAATTTGTCCAGTCGATTGGAACTTGTTCAGTCGGCCGTCCAACAACGTCCAGCCGCATCTTCATCAACTCCTTCGATGATGGACACGTCGCGGTCCACTTCCTCGCATCTTCGCATGACTCAGCCGCACTCCATAACATACTCGAGCACGAAGTCACGTAGCTGCTCGCGTTGTCGTCAACTTCCCCAACTCGGATACCTCGTGCGTCGTCACTCCGTTGGATGGGTCTTCGTCACCTGAACGCCCCGTGCATCGTCACTTTGCGGGACGCGTCCACTTCATTCGGACGCCTCGCGTATCATCACTTCACGGTACGCGTCTACTCAACTCGGCCGCCTCGTGCGTCACCATCGGTTGGTTACCTCATTATCACGCGGCCGCCCCGTACGTCGCTATCGGTTGGTCACCTCATAACCACTCGGCCGCCCCGCGCGTCGCCATCGGTTGGTCACCTCATCACCACTCGGCCGCCCCGCGCGTCGCCGTCGGTTGGTCACCTCATCACCACTCGGCCGCCCCGCGCGTCGCCATCGGTTGGTCACCTCATCACCACTCGGCCGCCCCTACGCATCGTCATCGGTTGGTCACCTCATCACCACTCGGCCGCCCCGAGCGTCGCCACTCGGTTGGTCACCTCATAACCACTCGGCCGCCCCGTGCGTCGCCATCGGTTGGTCATCTCATCACCACTCGGCCGCCCCGCGCGTCGCCGTCGGTTGGTCACCTCATCACCACTCGGCCGCCCTGCGCGTCGCCATCGGTTGGTCACCTCATCAACACTCGGCCGCCCCACGCATCGCCATCGGTTGATCACCTCATCACCACTCGGCCGCCCTGCGCGTCGCCATCGGTTGGTCACCTCATCACCACTCGGCCGCCCCGCGCATCGTCGTCGGTTGGTCACCTCATCACCACTCGGCCGCCCCGCGCGTCGCCATCGGTTGGTCACCTCATCACCACTCGGCCGCCCTGCGCGTTGCCATCGGTTGGTCACCTCATCACCACTCGGCTGCTCTGCGCGTCGTCATCGGTTGGTCACCTCATCACCACTCGGCCGCCTCGTGCGTCGCCACTCGGTTGGTCACTTCATAACCACTCGGCCGCCCCGTGCGTCGCCATCGGTTGGTCACCTCATCACCACTCGGCCGCCCTGCGCGTCGCCGTCGGTTGGTCACCTCATCACCACTCGGCCGCCCCGCGTGTCGCCATCAGTTGGTCACCTCATCACCACTCGGTCGCCCTGCGCGTCGCCATCGGTTGGTCACCTCATCACCACTCGGCCGCCCTGCGCGTCGCCATCGGTTGGTCACCTCATCACCACTCGGCCGCCCCGCGCGTCGTCGTCGGTTGGTCACCTCATCACCACTCGATCGCCCCGCGCGTCGTCATTGGTTGGTCACCTCATCACCACACAGATTTTAACAGTTTTTTCTGAAATAATTGTTGTTGCTTATACTTGTAAGCAAAATCCCCCAGTGGGTGACTTAGCTGCGAACCCGTTTCGCCTAAGTTTGAAAAAATCCTACCGAGTGGAGAGCAGTCCTCCCACTCGGGGGCTTAGCTGCAGTCCAGTACTCGCCTAAGTTCTCTCACTTGAGGGCTTAACTGCAGTCAGGCACTCGCCTAAGTTTAAAAAATCCTACCGAGTGGAGAGCAGTCCTCCCACTCGGGGGCTTAGCTGCAGTCCAGTACTCGCCTAAGTTCTCTCTCTTGAGGGCTTAGCTGCAGTCAAGTACTCGCCTAAGTTTAAAAAAATCCTACCGAGTGGAGAGCAAACCTCCCACTCGGGGGCTTAGCTGCAGTGCAGTACTCGCCTAAGTTTGAAAAAATCCTACCGAGTGGAGAGCAGTCCTCCCACTCGGGGGCTTAGCTGCAGTCCAGTACTCGCCTAAGTTCTCTCTCTTGAGGGCTTAGCTGCAGTCAAGTACTCGCCTAAGTTTAAAAAATCCTACCGAGTGGAGAGCAACCCCCACTCGGGGGCTTAGGCTGCAGTCCATTACTCGCCTAAGTTTGAAAAAATCCTACCGTGAGAAGAGCAAACCTCTCACTCGGGGGCTAGCTGGCAGTCCAGTGCTCGCCTAAGTGTTTGAAATCCTACCGAGAGGAGAGCAAGTCTCCCACTCGGAGGCTTAGCTGCAGTCCAAGGACTCGCCTAAGTAGTCAAAATCCGACTAAGACAAGAGCAAACCTCTAACTCAAGGAGTTGCATCACAAGTATAATGTGTGCTCCATCCCTATCTGCAAGGACACTGAGACGAAGGTCGACTGTCACCATCGCCTCGTCACCACTCGGCCACTCGCGCACCTTCAGACAGCTAAGTCATTTTACATTCTGTTATTTCCGTCTTCCCGAGTGTCCCGTAATTCACACATCACGTTCACTCGGAGGCCACGCCACCGAGTGTACCTCTACGCTCGGCTGCTTATTTTCACCTACTTGCTTAGTACTGGTTATGTGACTCCTGAGTCCAATTTCCATTTTTTCGCATACATCATGCACGAACACCATGTGTCGTTCTTCATTTCGAGTTTGCATCGGTCCTCCGGGGCTACAACTCAGTCGAAACACTACACTTCCGTTTTATTTGAGCCATTATTCCAATGAGTTTATTTGGATCCGTCGCTTCAACAAGTTCGAATGGATCCTTCGCTCTTTCAAACTCTTGCTGGTTAACCAGCAAGCCCCTTGCACTCCCAGCGGGTGTCTATGGGTGTTATTCACACAAATCATTTCAGCACACATCAAATTTCCTCGAGAAATTATTTCATTGGCTTGTGTTGTTTTTTACACAAGTTACACGATCACTCGACGGCCCTATGCGCCAACTTCATCGCTGCTCGGACTTGGTCACCTTACCGGTCCCAGCGCACCACAACACCGACCTTGTCGCTCTGTTGACTTCAAACACATCCGTTCAACCCCTCTGCGGAATCCTCTTCATCGTATCAATAATATAGAGCTCGTCAGGCATGAGACAGATATGTCCCTTTATAATCAAACTTCACACTTCACTCCTTTGCGAGTTTGCCTCTTTCGAGCACCACTCGGAAGCTTCTCCTCATCTTTACCCGAGTCCGACTCGATGAATTGCAAATCATCCATTCAAAACTATATTTCTCATATTCTGACATGTCCATTGTCGAAGCCTGTAGTACGCTCGGGGGCTACGCCGCACTCGGGGACTGCATCTCATTTGGAATGACACTCTCCTGAGTGGTCGAGTACTTCATCACCAGTTAGATCATTCACTTCAACAAGCGCATTCAATCCGCCACTTTGACAAGTTTTATAATCACCCAGAACGCTCTGCGCGCCATCTTCATTCCTACTCAAACTCAGTTGTCACGCCGGTCTTGTTGCGTCGCAACCACACTACATCAACCTCATCATGCATTAGCTTCGAAAGCATCTGGCTAACTCCTTCGAAGACAATTTCAACCACTTGGCTGGACACGCAATCTTTCACTTGGCTGCCCCGCGCGTCGTCATGGCCACGCCACGCGTCATCACTCGGCCGCCCCGCGCATCACCACTTGGATGGACACGTAGTCCTTCACTCGCCCACCTCGAGCATCCTCTCTTGGCCATCCTGCACATCGCCAGTCGGTTGTGCACGTCTTCAGCACTTGGCCGCTCCGCGCGTCGCCTCTTGGTTGTCATCCTTCACCACACGGCCGCTCCGTGCGTCGTCACTCGGTTGGTCACCTCATCACCACTCGGCCGCCCCGCGCGTCGCCATCGGTTGGTCACCTCATCACCACTCGCCCGCCCCGCGAGTCTGTTGGAAATATGCCCTAGAGGCAATAATAAAATGATTATTATATTTCCTTATTCATGATAATTGTCTATTATTCATGCTATAATTGTATTATCCGGAAATCGTAATACATGTGTGAATACATAGACCACAATGTGTCCCTAGTGAGCCTCTAGTTGACTAGCTCGTTGATCAACAGATAGTCATGGTATCCTGGCTATGGACATGGGGATGTCATTGATAACGGGATCACATCATTAGGAGAATGATGTGATGGACAAGACCCAATCCTAAGCTTAGCTCAAAGATCATGTAGTTCGTTTGCTGTAGCTTTTCTGAATGTCAAGTATCATTTCCTTAGACCATGAGATTGTGCAACTCCCGGATACCGTAGGATTGCTTTGGGTGTACCAAACGTCACAAACATAACTGGGTGACTATAAAGGTACATTGCAGGTGTTTCCGAAAGTGTCTGTTGGTTTGGCACGAATCGAGACTGGGATTTGTCACTCCGTATGACGGAGAGGTATCTCTGGGCCCACTCGGTAATGCATCATCATAATGAGCTCAATGTGATCAAGTGGTTGATCCTGGGATCATGCATTATGGTATGAGTAAAGTGACTTGCCGGTAACGAGATTGAACGAGGTATTGGGATACCGACGATCGAATCTCGGGCTAGTAACGTACCGATTGACAAAGGGAATTGTATACGGGGTTGCTTGAATCCTCGACATCGTGGTTCATCCGAT
The DNA here is from genome assembly GCF_003073215.2 of Triticum urartu. Taxonomy (NCBI): domain Eukaryota; kingdom Viridiplantae; phylum Streptophyta; class Magnoliopsida; order Poales; family Poaceae; genus Triticum; species Triticum urartu. Next base: position 580,244,487 of record NC_053026.1, on the reverse strand, counting down.
GAGATCATCGAGGAGCATGTGGGAGCCAACATGGGTATCCAGATCCCGCTGTTGGTTATTGACCGGAGAGTCGTCTCGGTCATGTCTACATGTCTCCCGAACCCGTAGGGTCTACACACTTAAGGTTCGGTGACGCTAGGGTTGTAGAGATATGAGTATGCAGTAACCCGAAAGTTGTTCGGAGTCCCGGATGAGATCCCGGACGTTACGAGGAGTTCCGAAATGGTCCGGAGGTGAAGAATTACATATAGGAAGTGCAGTTCGGCCATCGGGAGAGTTTCGGGGGTCAACGGTATTGTACCGGGACCACCGGAAGGGTCCCGGGGGTCCACCGGGTGGGGCCACCCATCCCGGAGGGCCCCATGGGCTGAAGTGGGGAGGGAACCAGCCCATAGTGGGCTGGTGCACCCCCCTTGGGCCGCCCATGCGCCTAGGGTTGGGAACCCTAGGAGAGGGGGCGCCTCCACTTGCCTTGGGGGGCACTCCACCCCCTTGGCCGCCGCCCCCCTAGGAGATCCCATCTCCTAGAGCCGGTGCACCCCCCTAGGGAGCCATATAAAGGGGGGAGGGAGGGCAGCTGCACCCTGAAGCCTTGGCGCCTCCCTCTCCCCTGCTACACCTCTCCCTCTCGCAGAACCTCGGCGAAGCCCTGCTGCGATCACTGCTGCATCCACCACCACGCCGTCGTGCTGCTGGATCTTCATCAACCTCTCCTTCCCCCTTGCTGGATCAAGAAGGAGGAGACGTCATCCGCTCCGTACGTGTGTTGAACGCGGAGGTGCCGTCCGTTCGGCACTTGGTCATCGATGATTTGGATCACGGCGAGTACGACTCCATCATCCCCGTTCTCTTGAACGCTTCCGCTCGCGATCTACAAGGGTATGTAGATGCACTCTCCTCTTGTTGCTAGTTGACTCCATAGATTAATCTTGGTGAAACGTAGGAATTTTTTTTGTTTTCTGCAACGTTCCCCAACAGTGGCATCATGAGCTAGGTCTATGCGTAGTTACTATGCACGAGTAGAACACAAAGTAGTTGTGGGCGTCGATATTGCCAATTTGCTTGCCGTTACTAGTCTTATCTTGATTCAGTGGCATCGTGGGATGAAGCGGCCCAGACCAACCTTACACGGACGCTTACGTGAGACCGGTTCCACCGACTGACATGCACTAGTTGCATAAGGTGGCTGGCGGGTGTCTGTCTCTCCCACTTTAGTCAGATCGGATTCAATGAACAGGGTCCTTATGAAGGGTAAATAGAAATTGGCAATTCACGTTGTGGTTTTGGCGTAGGTAAGAAAACGTTCTTGCTAGAACCCTATTGCAGCCACGTAAAAACTTGCAACAACAATTAGAGGACGTCTAACTTGTTTTTGCAGCAAGTGTTTTGTGATGTGATATGGCCAAAGTTGTGATGAATGATGAATGATATATATGTGATGTATGAGATCATGTTCTTGTAATAGGAATCACGACTTGCATGTCGATGAGTATGACAACCGGCAGGAGCCATAGGAGTTGTCTTTATTTTTTGTATGACCTGCGTGTCATTGAGAAACGCCATGTAAATTACTTTACTTTATTGCTAAACGTGTTAGCCATAGTAGTAGAAGTAATAGTTGGCGAGCAACTTCATGGAGACACGATGATGGAGATCATGGTGTCATGCCGGTGACAAGATGATCATGGAGCCCCAAGATGGAGATCAAAGGAAGCTATATGATACTGGCCATAACATGTCACTATTATTTGATAGCATGTGATGTTTATCATGTTTTTGCATCTTGTTTACTTAGAACGATGGTAGTAAATAAGATGATCCCTCATAATAATTTCAAGAAAGTGTTCCCCCTAACTGTGCTCCGTTGTGACAGTTCGTTGTTTCGAAGCACCACGTGATGATCGGGTGTGATAGATTCCAACGTTCACATACAATGGGTGTAAGACAGATTTACACATGCAAACACTTAGGTTGACTTGACGTGCCTAGCATGTACAGACATGGCCTCGGAACACAGCAGACCGAAAGGTCGAGCATGAGTCGTATAGAAGATACGATCAGCATGTAGATGTTCACCGATGTTGACTAGTCCGTCTCACGTGATGATCGGACACGGCCTAGTTAACTCGGATCATGTTATACTTAGATGACTGGAGGGATGTCTATCTGAGTGGGAGTTCATTGAATAATTTGATTAGATGAACTTAATTATCATGAACTTAGTCTAAAATCCTTACAACATGTCTTGTAGATCAAATGGCCAACGTTGTCCTCAACTTCAACGCGTTCCTAGAGAAAACCAAGCTGAAAGACGATGGCAGCAACTATACGGACTGGGTCCAGAACCTGAGGATCATCCTTATAGCTGCCAAGAAAGATTATGTCCTACAAGCACCGCTAGGTGAAGCACCTGCTCTCCCTGCAGAACAAGACGTTATGAACGCTTGGCATACACGTGCTGATGATTACTCCCTCGTTCAGTGCGGCATGCTTTACAGCTTAGAACCGGGGCTCCAAAAGCGTTTTGAGAGACACGGAGCATATGAGATGTTCGAAGAGCTGAAAATGATTTTTCAAGCTCATGCTTGGGTCGAGAGATATGAAGTCTCCGACAAGTTCTTCAGCTGTAAGATGGAGGAAAATAGTTCTGTCAGCGAGCATATACTCAAAATGTCTGGGTTGCATAACCGCTTCACTCAGCTGGGAGTTAATCTCCCGGATGACGCGGTCATTGACCGAATCCTTCAGTCGCTTCCACCGAGCTACAAGAGCTTTGTGATGAACTTCAATATGCAGGGGATGGAAAAGACCATGGCTGAAGTATTTGCAGTGCTGAAATCAGCAGAGGTATAAGTCAAAAAGGAACATCAAGTGTTGATGGTGAATAAAACCACTAAGTTCAAGAAAGGCAAGGGCAAGAAGAACTTCAAGAAGGACGACAAGGGAGTTGCCGCGCTCGGTAAGCAAGCTGCCAGGAAGAAGCCAAAGAATGGACCCAAGCCCGAGACTGAGTGCTTTTATTGCAAGGGAAGTGGTCACTGGAAGCGGAACTTCCCCAAATACTTAGCGGACAAGAAGGCCGGCAACACGAAAGGTATATGTGATATACATGTAATCGATGTGTACCTTACCAATACTCGTAGTAGCTCCTGGGTATTTGATACCGGTGCAGTTGCTCACATTTGTAACTCAAAGCAGGAGCTGCGGAATAAGCGGAGACTGGCGAAGGACGAGGTGACGATGCGCGTCAGGAATGGTTCCAAGGTCGATGTGATCGCCGTCGGCACGCTACCTCTACATTTACCTACGGGATTAGTTTTAAACCTCAATAATTGTTATTTAGTGCCAGCTTTGAGCATGAACATTGTATCAGGATCTCGTTTAATTCGAGATGGCTACTCATTTAAATCCGAGAATAATGGTTGTTCTATTTATATGAGAGATATGTTTTATGGTCATGCTCCAATGGTGAATGGTTTATTCTTAATGAATCTCGAGCATAATGCTACACATATTCATAGTGTGAATACCAAAAGATGTAAGGTTGATAATGATAGTCCCACATACTTGTGGCACTGCCGCCTTGGTCACATAGGTGTCAAACGCATGAAGAAGCTCCATGCAGAAGGACTTTTAGAGTCTCTTGATTACGAATCATTTGACACGTGCGAACCATGCCTCATGGGTAAAATGACCAGGACTCCGTTCTCAGGAACAATGGAGCGAGCAACCAACTTATTGGAAATCATACATACTGATGTGTGCGGTCCAATGAGTGTTGAGGCTCGCGGTGGCTATCGTTATGTTCTCACCCTCACTGATGACTTGAGTAGATATGGGTATGTCTATTTAATGAAACACAAGTCTGAGACCTTTGAAAAGTTCAAGGAATTTCAGAGTGAGGTTGAGAATCAACGTGACAGGAAAATCAAGTTCTTGCGATCAGATCGTGGGGGAAATACTTGAGTCACGAATTTGGCACACACTTAAGAAAATGTGGAATAGTTTCACAACTCACGCCGCCTGGAACACCTCAGCGTAATGGTGTGTCCGAACGTCGTAATCGCACTCTATTAGATATGGTGCGATCTATGATGTCTCTTACCGATTTACCGCTGTCATTTTGGGGCTATGCTTTAGAGACTGCCGCATTCACTTTAAATAGGGCTCCATCGAAATCCGTTGAGACGACACCGTATGAATTATGGTTTGGGAAGGAACCTAAGCTGTCGTTTCTAAAAGTTTGGGGATGCGATGCTTATGTCAAGAAACTTCAACCTGAAAAGCTCGAACACAAGTCGGAAAAATGCGTCTTCATAGGATACCCTAAAGAAACTATTGGGTATACCTTCTACCTCAGATTCGAAGGCAAGATCTTTGTTGCCAAGAATGGATCCTTTCTAGAGAAAGAGTTTCTCTCGAAAGAAGTAAGTGGGAGGAAAGTAGAACTTGATGAAGTATTACCTCTTGAACCAGAAAGTGGCGCAACTCAAGAAAATGTTCCTGAGGTGCCTGCACCGACTAGAGAGGAAGTTAATGATGATGATCATGAAACTTCAGATCAAGTTGCTACTAAACTTCGTAGGTCCACAAGGACACGTTCCGCACCAGAGTGGTACGGCAACCCTGTCTTGGAAATCATGTTGTTAGACAATGGTGAACCTTCGAACTATGAAGAAGCGATGGCGGGCCCGGATTCTGACAAATGTCTGGAAGCCATGAAATCCGAGATAGGATCCATGTATGAAAACAAAGTATGGACTTTGACTGACTTGCCCGATGATCGGCGAGCCGTAGAAAATAAATGGATCTTTAAGAAGAAGATAGCCGCGGATGGTAATGTGACCATCTATAAAGCTCGGCTTGTCGCTAAGGGTTATCAACAAGTTCAAGGGGTTGACTACGATGAGACTTTCTCACCCGTAGCGAATCTGAAGTCCGTCCGGATCATGTTAGCAGTTGCCGCATTTTATGATTATGAGATATGGCAAATGGACGTCAAAACGACATTCCTTAATGGTTTCCTTAAGGAAGAATTGTATATGATGCAGCCGGAAGGTTTTGTCGATCCTAAGAATGCTGACAAGGTGTGCAAGCTCCAACGCTCGATTTATGGGCTGGTGCAAGCATCTCGGAGTTGGAACATTCACTTTGATGAGATGATCAAAGCGTTTGGGTTTATGCAGACTTATGGAGAAGCCTGTGTTTACAAGAAAGTGAGTGGGAGCTCTGTAGCATTTCTCATATTATATGTAGATGACATACTTTTGATGGGAAATGATATAGAACTTTTGGACGGCATTAAGGCCAACTTGAATAAGAGTTTTTCAATGAAGTACCTTGGAGAAGCTGCTTATATATTAGGCATCAAGATCTATAGAGATAGATCAAGATGCCTCATAGGTCTTTCACAAAGCACATACCTTGATAAGATATTGAAGAAGTTCAATATGGATCAGTCTAAGAAGGGGTTCTTGCCTGTGTTGCAAGGTGTGAAATTGAGCTCAGCTCAATGTCCGACCACGGCAGAAGATAAAGAAGAGATGAGTGTCATCCCCTATGCCTCAGCCATAGGGTCTATTATGTATGCCATGCTGTGTACCAGACCTGATGTAAACCTTGCCGTAAGTTTGGTAGAAAGGTACCAAAGTAATCCCGGCAAGGAACACTGGACAGCGGTCAAGAATATCCTGAAGTACCTGAAAAGGACTAAGGACATGCTTCTCGTTTATGGAGGTGACGAAGAGCTCGTCGTAAAGGGCTACGTCGACGCTAGCTTCGACACAGATCTGGATGACTCTAAGTCACAAACTGGATACTTGTATATGTTGAATGGTGGAGCAGTAAGCTGGTGCAGCTGCAAGCAGAGCGTCGTGGCGGGATCTACATGTGAAGCGGAGTACATGGCAGCCTCGGAGGCAGCGCATGAAGCAATTTGGGTGAAGGAGTTCATCACTGACCTAGGAGTCATACCCAATGCGTCAGGGCCGATCAAACTCTTCTGTGACAACACTGGAGCTATTGCACTTGCCAAGGAGCCCAGGTTTCACAAGAAGACCAGGCACATCAAGCGTCGCTTCAACTCCATTCGTGAAAATGTTCAAGATGGAGACATAGATATTTGTAAAGTACATACGGATCTGAATGTCGCAGATCCGTTGACTAAACCTCTCCCTAGGGCAAAACATGATCAAGACCAGAACTCTATGGGTTTTCGATTCATCACAATGTAACTAGATTATTGACTCTAGTGCAAGTGGGAGACTGTTACTGTTGGAAATATGCCCTAGAGGCAATAATAAAAGCATTATTATTATATTTCCTTGTTCATGATAATTGTCTTTTCATGCTATAATTGTGTTATCCGGAAATCGTAATACATGTGTGAATAATAGACACCAACATGTCCCTAGTAAGCCTCTAGTTGACTAGCTCGTTGATCAACAGATAGTCATGGTTTCCTGACTATGGACATTGGATGTCATTGATAACGAGATCACATCATTAGGAGAATGATGTGATGACAAGACCCAATCCTAAACATAGCACAAGATCGTATAGTTCGTTTGCTAGAGTTTTCCAATGTCAAGTATCTTTTCCTTAGACCATGAGTGAGATCGTGTAACTCCCGGATACCGTAGGAATGCTTTGGGTGTACCAAACGTCACAACGTAACTGGGTGACTATAAAGGTATACTACGGGTATCTCCGAAAGTATCTGTTGGGTTGACATGGATCAAGACTGGGATTTGTCACTCCGTATGACAGAGAGGTATCACTAGGCCCACTCGGTAATGCATCATCACTATGAGCTCAAAGTGACCAAGTGTCTGGTCACGGGATCATGCATTACGGTACGAGTAAAGTGACTTGCCGGTAACGAGATTGAACAAGGTATTGGGATACCGACGATCGAATCTCGGGCAAGTAACATACCGATTGACAAAGGGAATTGTATACGGGGTTGCTTGAATCCTCGACATCGTGGTTCATCCGATGAGATCATCGTGGAGCATGTGGGAGCCAACATGGGTATCCAGATCCCGCTGTTGGTTATTGACCGGAGAGCAGTCTCGGTCATGTCTGCATGTCTCCCGAACCCGTAGGGTCTACACACTTAAGGTTCGGTGACGCTAGGGTTGTAGGGATATGTATATGCAGTAACCCGAATGTTGTTCGGAGTCCCGGATGAGATCCCGGACGTCACGAGGAGTTCCGGAATGGTCTGGAGGTAAAGAATTATATATAGAAAGTGCTGCATCCACCATCACGCTGTCGTGCTGCTGGATCTTCCTCAACATCTCCTTCTCCCTTGCTGGATCAAGAAGAGGAGACGTTACGCTGACCGTACGTGTGTTGAATGCGGAGGTGCTGTCCGTTCGGCGCTAGGATCTCCGGTGATTTGGATCATGCCGAGTACGCCTTCCTCATCCCCGTTCTTTGAACGCTTCCGCGCGTGATCTACAAAGGTATGTAGGTGCAATCCAATCACTCGTTGGTAGATGAACTCCTAGATGGATCTTGGTGAAACCGTAGAATTTTTTTTGTTTTCTGCAACGTTCCCCAACAGCGTCTCCATTGGTTGGTCACCTCATCACCACTCGGCCGCCCCGCGCGTCGTCACTCGGTTGTGCACATCATCGCCCCTCGGCCACCTCGTGCGTCACCATCAGTTGGACATGTCTTTACCTCTACACCCCCAGCATGGGAACGACTAAGTTACTCATATGATCAAACCTCATATCACACTCTGTAGCAAGCTTACCTCTTTCGAGCATCACTCGGGGGCTACGCTCAGCCATTGGCCATGCTGCCCTTAGGGGTTACGCCCATTCGATCAACCCATTGATCACATCAGGAGTATCTTTCTGACCATACATGCTCGTTCCGCCGAAAATTTATAAGGGTAGGTACCGTTCACTCGGACGATCGTCCAAGTCATTTATTGAAGTCATCTTCAGGACTGCAAAAGGGTGAAACGATGGTCCTCTATGGATACACTTGGCCCTTATCCTAGGCTCCAAGGTGTCAGTTTCACAAACTTGGACTCAGAGATGGCATGCGCTAGTGTTCCCCTGGGATGATGAGTGGCATCTCTCCAGAGAGTCAGCCCACACACTAGCCTCGCCACTCGGGTTTCATGGCATGTCGATGTCAGACCACTAGTCTATCTCCTCCGAGAGACATACGAATGCCACCAAGTTTTTCCTTGCAGTCAACATACCCAGATCAGTTGGGAAGCACGTCCACTCGGACAAATACCCCTTTCACGCAAAATCTAACGGTCAATATAAGAAGTACTACTGGAACGACCACTCCTTGGAGTGTCCAGCTTTTTTCTACAGTCGGCAGTTTCAAAGCCGAGTTCATTCACCGTGCTGAGAGCACGAAGATTCACCTGCTTGACTGAGTTCCAGGCTGAATTTATTCCGTGCCGAGTGCACGAAGATCAGTCCGACTGACTCAGCTCCAGGCTGAGCTTATTTACCATGTCAAGCGTCTGAAGATGCATCCGATTCACTCAATTTCATCCTAAAAGATATTTACCGTGTCAACTGCATGGAGGTTTACCAGGAGACTTAAACCCTCTGCCCGACTCATCTAGTCCGACAGAGGCTCGGGGACTACACCCAGTGGGTGCACTCAGCGTGCCCCCACTGGAAGAGAACTCAGAAAGAAACACTTTTGCTCGGTCAAGACCAGCTCCAGATCACTCTAGTATTACTCGACTTCCGAGTCGAGGAGAAACAAGCTAGACCAATACCATATTCTCAAGTACTACTCGACCTCTGAGTCGGAGAGGAACAAGTTCAATCGGTACCGGCCAAGAAGATTTTTACTTTTCTCAGACCCTCGCCGAATGCCCGCAGTCGACGGCGGTCTCGGGGACTACACCCAGTGGGTGCACTCAGCGTGCCCCCACTGGAGTAATCTCCACTCGGTACGACCTGACCAGTCCGAGTGATGAACAACAAACAAACAAGTTCTAAAGGCTCCCATCGGCTACCAAATTTTTTTTGCTATAAGGTGAGTTTAACGCTCCTCTGTGGACCTGTCTTGAGCCTTCTTCTAGGACTCAAAGCGTGAAACTCATAAGTTTGGATCAAGAACTGACTCGTATTGACGTTCCTCCGGGATAAGAATGGCATCTCTCTGAGAGAACAGTCCATGCGTCAATCTTGTTGCCCGGATTTAATGACACATCCATACTCTGATCACAAGTTAACCTCTTCCGAGAGATGATCGAATGTCACCAAGTTACTCCTCGCGGGCTCTTACCCCAGATCAGTCGGGAAGCACAGTACCAGAATCCATTGAGATTTTGTTCAAACCTTGGTTGTCTGAAAGCACGATGACAAGTACCGAGTATTTCCGTAATCACTTAGACCAAATTATGTCTTTCACGAACTCGTTCTGCAAAATCGCAATCGATTCGGGGGCTAATGTTGGGGATACACATAATAGGTAGGCCCACGAATGGTCGAAATATCATAAAGCATGGGGTCCACACAACATGTGGGTCCAGACAAATTTTATACAGGCATACTATCCACTCGGACAAGCAGCATACTATCCACTCGACCAAGCAGCATACCATCCACTCGACCATACGACTCACTCGGATATACGAAGACCAGCAGACAACAAAGCAGTCGGCATCATTCTCATAGTGAGGGCTTGGTAGTGGGCTGGTATTATGGCATTCATGCCCCACTTTGTAACATAGGAGGTGAGGGGTGGCGCACTCTATATAAGCCACCCCCACCACTAGACGAGGGGGCTCTTTTTCCTTCCACCTCTCTCTCTTTTCACCATTAGTCTCAGGACTTAGCTCAGGCATGGGATCCGTTCCCTTCTCTCACACATTGTAATCTCCGGATACATACTCAGATAATACAAAGCCTTTCCGGAGCACGAGACGTAGGGCTGTTATCTCCACTGTGAGAGGCCCGAACTCGCTAAAACCACCGTGTGACCCATATGCATCTCGATAGATCATGCTCCGTTACCCTATACCTTATTATTGTCGGAATTGTTCCCACGACAGGCGGCACGACCGACGCTGCTTTGGGCGGCTGGAGCAAGAAGACCAGAGGTTGAAGAAGCACTACGGCCGTTGGATGGACATCGTACGGTCAGTCGAGCTAGAATCGTGCATATTGACTAAGTTGACAAAGCCCTGCGTCCCCGTCAACTTAGTAGGCCCACTATACTGGGTCCCAGCTAGCAGGGGGAGTATTCATTTTTTTGTGCGTAATAAGGAGGCACTTCCTTGCGTGCGAAGATATAGCTGGTGGGTCCGAGCTGTCAGCGGTGGAAACATTTTTTCGCGAAATACAGAGGCCATTTCGGTGGGTCCCAGATGTCAGGTGGAGGAAATCATTATTTTGCGCATAATAAGGAGGCATTTCCTTGCGTGCGGCCATGGACCCAGCTGTCAGCCTCTCCACGTACAGTCCACTTCAGATGCATGTCGGTCGTTGACCATGCTGACCGTGCCACGCCGAGAGCACCAGGGCGGTGGACGACGGCGAGGCCTAGGAAGGGAACTACACAGAGGCAGGGAAGACTCGGCCGTTGTTTTTGTTTCCCACACGGAGGTGAGTACGACTGTACGAGGGTTTACTGGTTCGTCTGCCGTCGCCGGAGAATAACAGCAGGTGTGGGTGAGTAGAGGGATGGCTAGGCCAGCGATGGGAGTACGGTGGGGCGGTGAGGCCTACGTGGCAGCACAGCTGGCTGCGGGGAGGAGGGAGCAGGCAGTCCCGCCGGCGCTTGTTTGAGCGGCTGGAGCAGGAAGAGCAGAGATTGAAGAAGCACGACGGTCGTTGGATGGACATCCAACAGTATACAGGCCATCTGTGGAAAGCCTCAAATCTGTGGAAAACAACATACAACCCATCTGCCATTATTTCAAATAATTTACATCCCATTTGCTAATTCTTACGGGTTTTTTTGGAGCCCATATTCTTTATGTTAGCATTACAGCCCATATTGTGGCCACGGTTAAAAAATTATACGAAATTTTGCATATGTCGGTGCGGTCTGAACTGTTTTTAATCCCGAAATTTCGAGTCACATTCAGACTGATTTTAAAATAAATGTATATCAATATAAAATCCAATAAATTGTCCACGCATAAAAATCAATGCAATTTAAAATCTCGAAATGAAAAAAAGATATTTGAAAATAATTGCCGGTTTGATGTGTTTTAAAAATGTACAGCCCATTCTCATTACTGATAGGCCATTTTCTCGGCCAGCCGAATAAAGCTCTCCTCGTCTTGAAAGATTTGCAGCCCAACAGGCCTGGTAAAGCGACTTACTTGACAAATCACAAAAAAACTGTGAAGGAAATATGCCCTAGAGGCAATAATAAAGTTATTATTTATTTCCTTATATCATGATAATTGTTTATTATTCATGCTAGAATTGTATTAACCGGAAACATAATACATGTGTGAATACATAGACAAACAGAGTGTCACTAGTATGCCTCTACTTGACTAGCTCGTTAATCAAAGATGGTTATGTTTCCTAACCATGAACAAAGAGTTGTTATTTGATTAACGAGATCACATCATTAGTTGAATGATCTGATTGACATGACCCATTCCATTAGCTTAGCACCCGATCGTTTAGTATGTTGCTATTGCTTTCTTCATGACTTATACATGTTCCTATGACTATGAGATTATGCAACTCCCGTTTACCGGAGGAACACTTTGGGTGCTACCAAACGTCACAACGTAACTGGGTGATTATAAAGGAGTACTACAGGTGTCTCCAAAGGTAGATGTTGGGTTGGCGTATTTCGAGATTAGGATTTGTCACTCCGATTGTCGGAGAGGTATCTCTGGGCCCTCTCGGTAATGCACATCACATAAGCCTTGCAAGCATTGCAACTAATATGTTAGTTGTGAGATGATGTATTACGGAATGAGTAAAGAGACTTGCCGGTAACGAGATTGAACTAGGTGTTGGATACCGACGATCGAATCTCGGGCAAGTAACATACCGATGACAAAGGGAACAACGTATGTTATTATGCGGTCTGACCGATAAAGATGTTCGTAGAATATGTAGGAGCCAATATGGGCATCCAGGTCCCGCTATTGGTTATTGACCGAAGACGTGTCTCGGTCATGTCTACATTGTTGTCGAACTGTAGGGTCCGCACGCTTAACGTTACGATGACAGTTATTATGAGTTTATGCATTTTGATGTACCGAAGGTTGTTCGGAGTCCCGGATGTGATAACGGACATGACGAGGAGTCTTGAAATGGTCGAGACATAAAGATTGATATATTGGAAGCCTATGTTTGGATATCGGAAGTGTTCCGGGTAAAATCGGGATTTTACCGGAGTACCGGGAGGTTACCGGAACCCCCCGGAAGCTATATGGGCCTTAGTGGGCTTTAGTGGAAAAGAGAAGGGGCAGCCCAAGGTGGGCCGCGCGCCTCCCCCCTCCCCTAGTCCTATTAGGACAAGGAGAGGTGGCCGGTCCCCCTCTCTCCTTTCCCCCCTCAGCAAATCCTATTCCAACTAGGATTGGGGGGGGGGAATCCTACTCCCAGAGGGAGTAGGACTCCTCCTGGCGCGCCCAACCTGGCCGGCCACCCCTCCCCTTGGCTCCTTTATATACGGAGGCAGGGGGCACCCTAGAACACACAAGTTGATCCTCGTGATCGTTCCTTAGCCGTGTGCGGTGCCCCCTGCCACCATATTCCACCTCGGTCATATCGTTGTAGTGCTCAAGCGAAGCCCTGCGTCGGTAGAACATCATCATAGTCACCACGCCGTTGTGCTGATGGAACTCATCCCCGAAGCTTTGCTGGATCGGAGCCCGGGGTGTGTCATCGAGCTGTACGTGTGCTAAGAACTCGGAGGTGCCGGAGTAACGGTGCTTGGATCGGTCGGATCGGGAAGACGTACGACTACTTCCTCTACGTTGTGTCAACGCTTCCGTTGCGATCTACAAGGGTACGTAGATCATACTCTCCCCTCTCGTTGCTATGCATCACCATGATCTTGCGTGTGCGTAGGAAATTTTTTGAAATTACTGCATTCCCCAACAAACTGGGCTAGCCATTTTCAGAAAGAAAAAAAACTACTGGGCTGGTCTGTGGTAAACATAAAAGAAAAGGCTGTCTAGACAGGCCAGAGTGTCCCGCACAGCCCAGTTGACACCTTGCTTCCATCTCAAAAACAAATTAGATAAATGCCACTCCAATTATGGCGATTCATAAAAATGCCACTGCAATTTCCAAACTTTGAAAAATGCCACTGCAATTTTTGCAAACTTTGAAAAACGCCACTGCAGTTTGCAAACTTCGAAAAACGCCACTCCAGACTTCGAAAAATGCCACTAGAAATGGCATGAAATGGCATTTTTCAAAGTTTGGAAATTGCAGTGGCATTTCTCGGATACACCAGATTTGGAGTGGCATTTATCAAATTAAACCAAAACAAAAATAACTGGGCGAGCTGCTGGGTCCCTGGTGTGAGCCGCTCGTTGTGCAATTCTCTCGTTTATTGACTACGTTGACAATGGCATGGGACCCAGATGTCAGAAATCCACTAGGAGGAGCCATTTTTTATTGGCTTAAAATAAGGAGGCACTTGCTTGCATACGAGCTTGTCAGTTTCTTCAGAGGTACGCATTTTTATTCAAAAAACTGCCACTTCGCATCTTGCGTCGCAAATAAAACTACCAGGAGCGCATTTGTAGGCTAGCTAGTGATCGACCAGTAACTTGTAAACACTGAGCGAACAAAAATAAGTAACTGTTAATGCATCTCAATGATTCACAGATCATATACAAATATGTAGCTCCAAAAGCAAAGATCAGCCACTTCGGATCTTGCGTCGCAACTAAAACTAACTAGTATGATTCCCATACATAAGATCAACATGTTAATGCATCTCAATGACTCACAGGTCATATACAAATATGTAGCTCCAAAAGAAAGATCTAGAAAAAACTTCTGTTCTTCCTACTAACATGGATGCTTCTATTGGCCAACATTCAGTACAGACTGAAAGACAAATTTGTTTGTGAAGTCTACGATTCCTCTTGCAAACATAAGTGGTTTCACCAACAGCTGGAACCATGAGAATGAACCAGACATGATGGAGGAACATGCACTGCAATATGATTTGGTCTTCCCTCGATCACACTGCGACACTATTTTCGGAATACAAACTTTAACTTAGGCAAAATGATGCCCATTGTATAATCAGACCAAAGCAATGAAGCACCTAGTGTTGGCCAATAAATAGTACAGTACTACTTTTCTGCAGTCCATGAAGTGACTATCCAATCTTTCCGTGTCTATTTTCAAATGGCACTGCATGCAGTGACTATACTATTCTCTTGTGCAGTTCAACCAAAATTGCGGGCACTTTGTTTGTTTGCCAAATAGCAACGTGCAGACATCTCTGTCTGCACAAATATCAAGCAGCTAGTAAACATATACCACACCTTGTATTTTCGGTTTAAACATGTCTCTTCTGCTTAGCATCTGTCATATTCTGCACTGGACAATCTGATACAGTTATGTTTTGCCCTGGACAATTTCATACTGAATTGATTTGCTGGTTCAGAGCATAAATATAGCGCCTATTCTTCATCAGACCAAGGATATCCATGTTCACAGTGATGGAAGAGGTGAAATTGATACAACCAAAATTGAGCATCCAATCATTGAATCATGTCCTGCACCTCCAATGTAGGTCCACCCTGCCAATAAATTCACATGCAAACCACTAGTATTACTATCTAATGACAGTACAAAAAGAGTAGCAAGATAGTAGCAAACCATGTACCTTCGTAATGAACAGCTCATAGTGCCACCAATTGGATATAAAGGTTGGGAAAAAACATGCTCCTAATGTTGAACCAGTTGGACTTTTTGTGCAGTTCCACTAAAATCGAGCATCCCTGTTTGCATAGATATTGAAAGTGTGATTACTCTAAAAGTAGAACTAGTTGAAGCATAGACTCACAAATATAAGCATTCCAATTTCTTAATGGGAAAAGGTAGCAAGACTGTTTCTAACCACCTGTTTGAAGGAATAAATAAAGCAACATCGGCTGATGTGAGGAAGGCATACATAGTTTTTTCTGGAAAAGTGAGCCATTCCTGACCTTTCCTCTTCTTTTAAGCAAATTTTGTGTAGTTCTACTAAAATAAAATGCCATCACCGCCTTGACAATTCAGTGACACTGTACAAAAGGAAATGACTTAACATTACATCATGATGTCAGGTATGTAGTCGACAGGCATTAGAGACAAACATACAGACCTCCTCAAGAGAACAGCCGGAAGGAGGTGCCCACTCTTGACCTTTCCTCTTGTCTTCATAATTGTCTGTGTAGTTTAACCAAAATAAAATGACATCAGCGCCTTGGCATTTTGGTGACACTGTACAAAAAAATTAACTTATCTCATGAAAGTGAGGTATGTAATCTATAAGCATTAACAGTGCAAAAATCTGAAGGTAGCAACAAGTTTCATCGTTGGTATACTGGTTGTGCAACAACATTAGAATGCCTTAGTTGAAAAATCTTTAATACATCCACAATCAACAGCTAACCCTGAAATAATCCAGTGACATTAAATGGCATTGCTTAAATTTATGGATGGCGTTAGACTGAGAGCGGCATTAGTTAAATGTGGCATCACTTTAGCAGTAGCATTGCTTGACTTGACTGCTGGCGTTATACTAACAACAAAAAAGTGGCAATAAGAGCATGGGAGGCCCATTTGGACAGTGGGCGCACCATTACGATGTACCTCCACGGACGCAGAGTGGTGAGGGAGGTATGGTTGCCCAGAGCAACAAATATCCAGGCAGCATATGTGGATTACGGTCCCATTTTTGTTCTCTTTAGCCACCTTTTTCCTATGCGAGGACAACAAACCGATCGACCTGGTCATTCTCTATTGCGTTGTCATGCCTTTCTACCCTTCTTCAACCAAGAGACACGAGACTTGTTCCTTAGCTACTGATTTTCCCCTTTTCAACCTAGATGCGGGTTCGATGCCTACTCTCTTGGATAGTACAGTCTCCCTTCCTTTCCTTATTCAATCCAGACATGGATTAGTCTGCATGAAGTAGGGTTTCCTTTAATAGTGCAAATTATGGTTTTCGTCTGCGTGGCCAGCAGAGTAGAGGATAGCAAATTGGGAAGATGGTGGAGTGGAAAAAGATCCACATGCAACGACGTAGCAGATGGGGCAATAGAACAAGGTTATGGCTCGAAAAGAGGTAGCATACCTGAGGGTCGGCGGGAAGTGGCTTCGCTCGTGGTCGTCGTCCTCCGAACACACTACGGCAGCTAGCTTGGGGACGAAGGCCATCCCACGCGGGCGCTAGGTCTGAGAGGACGGCCTTGTCGTTAGTGCGTGACCTCGCTCGCCGACGACGAGTGCGTCAACGCTGCACGTCCTTCTCTTCCCCGGCGGATCTGTGACCACCAGTGAGGAGGGAGAGAGGGGCCGTCCTTTTTAGATCTGGAGAGAGGGTGGTAGTGTGAGAAGCAAGTGGGCAGCCCTTAGCAAGAAAGCGCTGAAGCTCCATCCTATTTATCTTTTTTATACTACTAGTACTGGAGGTGGGGTAGTGGTAGAGTAGTTTATATTTTCTCTGCGTACAGTACCAGTTAGTCGTGCTTCAAAACTGATCGGCACACCATTAAAAAAATAAAGGTCGATAACTAATGCGGCACCTCGGGCCAACGCGGCCAGATTGCATTTTGCACGAGAAATTACACACCATGTTTCGTTGACATGTGGTCCCGTTATCAGTGAGACGACGACGAGTAGTAGGAGTATTTCCGAACGGACGTGTAGGCCAGGGCGCCTCTTCGTGAACCGTGGCAAACTCGCAACCGTCCACCGACTCTTCGCCTTTCCCTCTCGATTTGGAACTGCTGTCGCACGCTCTTCCTCTCCCTCCTCCATTTTCCTTCAGCCCTTCACCCTTTCTTCTGCCATTGTTCGATCGTCTTCTCCATGGAGGGAACAGGCCGGAAACGACCCCGTTATTCTTGCCCTGATCTGAAAGATGATGTCGTGGAGGAACTCATTGATCGGTGCGACGTCATCACCTTGGCTAGCATGGCAGGTTCGTTCAAGCCCATTCTCGACTCAACTAATAACATCATTGCAAGGAACCCAAGGGTCCAGGAGCGGTTTGATCTCCCCTATATTCTTTGCCGTGATCCTGATGACTGGCACCGGCATGACGGAGGCCTCGTCCTGTGCAAGTTGATGCCGCTTGATAATGATACGTGTGATGTTAAGATGCCATCGCTTGAGGGCAAGGCTTGGGCGGGCGCAAATGGAGATTGGGTTGTTTACATTGGGTCCAACTGCGAGTGGGAACTTGTGAATTTGTACACTCGTCACCGGGTTCCACTTCCAAAAATCTCAGCACACTGCCCAGAGGTTGAGCACACCGGTAATGTACGCACGTTCAAATATGATCATGGTGACTGTCTTCTACGGAAGATAGCAATTTGTCGAGTTCCCAACCGCTCTTGGAATTACAAAACTATGATGTTGTTGCTATCTTCGACAAGCTTGTTGCTGTCCTTGATGGTTTGACTCGATGGATATTGCTCAAAAATCAGTTTCTGTGCACGAAGGAGTACTGTGATGCAATTGAATACGAGGGCCTTGTGTTTGCTGCCACCACTCGTGGCACTATGCATGGTATCCTCGTAGTTTCGGTATGTTTGTCTTCCACCGTAATTATAATTGTTTCATCCACATGCATGCGGGTTAGCAAGTTTCCCTTTACTAATTAACCTTCTTCTTGTGTTTCCAAGGTCCTGTGAACATCCCACCATCGATACTTGAAAATTTTTATAACCAAGGGGGAGATGCTGATGGTGATGATCACGAGCATGAGGACGAGCAGCGCCGATATACTCTGTGGCGCCTGGCAACTAATTCCGATGGATCACCTCTTCTTGTGTGTATACAGCCCACTGATGATGTTATTGCTAAGGAAGCAGGTGTAGTCTCCCACGGTCGCACTCTCCGGACCTATTCCAACACCCGTTGCATGGTATTCGGGATGGATACTAGTGTGCTAGCGCCAACTCCTTCTCCCTGGTACAGAATTGATAGTCTTGGAGAAAACTCGCTCTTCCTTGGACAAAACTATCCGATGATGGTGAAAGGCGATCCAACCGCTGTTGACACATTTATGAGAAGCAACTGTGTCTATACCTCGGACATTTGGGTGGTTCCCTACCCTGGTACTGATATAGTAGGCCGCTTCAGCCTGGATGATCAGTCCTGCGTTGGTCTCTAGATCGACAATGCATGGCCCGTCCCAGAGAATCACTTGTGGTTCAAAGCAAGCGTTTCCAACGCCGAGCAATGGTTGAGTTGAAGTTCATTTCATTGCTTGTTATTTGTTGTGTGGTGAAAACTTTAGTATTTATAATGTATCCTCGTTGTCGATGTGGGTTGATGACCTGTTGTTCTATGTAATAAAATGATATGCCTGTGATAAACTTACTAAATTTATGAATGGCTTTCGAGTCGCTTCTCTGAGTGAGTGGTGCGACGAGGCAAAAAAATATTTTCCAAATACATAATTGTACGTGCATTGCAACAGGTTATCGGATGAGGCCAATCAACAATAGAGTACACTATTTGTACTAGCTTCACATGCTTCGCGCGTCGGGCGGGCGTTTTTACTGTAGCCATATGTTAATGTGTTCGTTGTACGTAACCAGCACCTCGAATCCTCGATACTAGTATACTATATAGTAGGAGTAAGTAGTAGGA
Organism: Triticum urartu; assembly: GCF_003073215.2. Taxonomy (NCBI): domain Eukaryota; kingdom Viridiplantae; phylum Streptophyta; class Magnoliopsida; order Poales; family Poaceae; genus Triticum; species Triticum urartu. Next base: position 580,225,675 of record NC_053026.1, on the reverse strand, counting down.
GTAGTAGGGTGGCATGGGCCAGAACAAGCATTCACGTCCAGGAGTACGGCACACGCCACCACCATGACATCCATCTGACACCATATTATTTCTTGGAGTCCATGCGAGAGCAATCTCTTCAACCTCGTCGTTTCTCTAACTTCAGCCATCGCGTGGCGGGCAAGGTGGGGTTTGCCGATAGTCGGTTTCCTTAACTGCGGTCCCACTTGTAAGGCCAACTCCAACGCACGACCCCAAACGGACCTCCATTTTGCACAAACTCCAACGATAATTTTGACTATAAAAGCAAGACCAAAGAAAACAAGAACCACAAGAATACATTTTACTACTCCTGTAAGTTGGATTAGTGCCTTCTCGATGCATTCATTATTGATCTGCGGAGGCTCGATCTAGCGTGCTTCTTTCTTCTTCGAGTGTAAAGAAGTAGACGTTGCTTCCTCACATCTAGTCTCATGTCTAGCCTCTATTCTATACTAGCTAAAAGTGATAGAACATCTACTAAATTGCGCTCTATCAATATATGGATGTACTCTTCTTCCCAATACAAAAACTTGCATCCATTCTACTCCATCCGTTGCACAATACATGCCTTCTATTTGTCAAAATATATATGTATCTAGACATGTCTTAGTATATAGGTACATCCATTCTACTCCCTCCGTTGCATAATACATGCCTTCTATTTGTCAAAATATATATGTATCTAGACATGTCTTAGTATATAGGTACATCCATTTTTGGACAAATGGAAGTCAAGTATTTTGGAACGGAGGGAGTACACAATAAAAAATTTAAGTTAGCACAACTAGTCTAATCCGAGAGCAGAACCGAAGATTTTGTCGGGTTCTTCCTCCTTTTGCCGACACATGGGACATCCAGCATCCAGGTCGTGTCATGAAAGAAAATAGAGTGGTAGTTGAAGCCACGAGATGTGCATCTTGGGTTAAACTGTAAATAGAATCTTACTACTCTTGAGTAACTCCAAAAGCGGCCACCGAAGATCTTTATTGGATTTGTTTTTCATCACCAGCACGTCGAGGTGAAAGATGTGCAGGTTCAGTGGGTCCTCTTGCGTTTTCACTGACATGTGGGGCCGCATGTGAGCTAACAGACGATGGGCTCTGCACGTCCGCTGGCTGGCTGAGAAGAGAGATAGAGGAGGGCTGAGCACGGACTGCAGAAAATTTGTTCTACGTACCTCGCTATAGGCTCGATATAGTGGGGTGGCATGGGCCATAACTACCATTCACGTCTAGCAGTAGGACACACGCCACCCACACGAGTCCCATCCGACACCAATTTTCTTGGAGTCCATGCTACAACCATCTCTTCTCCCTCCTGTTTTCTCAGCCATCGCATGGTGGGCGGGGTGGGGGTTTGCCGATAGTCGGTTTGCTCAACTGCGGTCCCACTTGTAAGTGAAAATGCAACACCGCGCGCATTCCCGCTTCAGCGGCGTGGCGGACCAACTGTGTGGGGGTGCGACGCGAACACGGCAGGCTTTTCCTTTTGAACTCATAACTTGTAAAATTTGGTTCTGCTCCATGGCGCGACCGATAGATAGAAAATAACAATTTTGCCTAGAGGATTGAGAAGTTTGGTTCTGGCGCCGTTCATGCATGGAGTACGTACGAAAATTATGAAGTTGATGCGAAAGGTAAGATAATTACTGTAGTATCATATACTACTACATGGATTTGACGGAAAGATAAAAATACATCCTCACGCCCTAGTGCGCCGGGTCACCAACCGACGTGTGAGGAGCAGCGGCGTTGGCGGCGAGCTCAACGTGCTTATGAACAGTGCCGTCCAAGGTTACCCTGCGCTCCAAGAAGGCCAGCGTCCTATCGTCCTCCTCTTGCATGTAGTAGTCCTTGTGGACGATTTGCGTGTAGATGTGCGTAATTATGTCGATGGTGTCTTGCTGCGCCAGGCGCTGCGCGGTGAGCGCGACCTCGAGGTGGACATTCTCCAGCGCGATGGCGGGCAGTCGCAGGGCCACCAGTGCGTCGAAGAGGTTGTTACCATAGTGGCCGTTGAGGGTGGTGGGCATCGCAGAGCCTGGGCGCGTCGGCTGGAGGCTTACGTCAAAGTCGTCCGCAAGCTTCTTGACGACGGTGAACTTGTCGAGGAAACCGACGAGGACCTCGTCGAACAAGGAGACGAAGCTGTCGTCCAAGCGGCCCCTCGCCCTGGCGGCCTCAAACCATACTACCTGCCAGGCCGCAGGCCGGCGTCGTAGACCATCTGGCACAGCCGGCTGATGCTCGCGCTCATCGCCTCCATGGGTCTAGCGTAGCTTCTAGTCAAATGATCTTGCGATTCGAGTGATCACTCAGCCCTTGGTTAGCATGCATAGGTGCGTAGGATTTCGTACTACTCCTCGGCCCTCTACTGCACCTGCCTTTGGCTGTATGATAGGTGGGCCAGCCACCCCCTGGGGCCACGTGTCATTCACCTCCTGGCCCGTCTCTCACACGCACCCTGCTAGTGTATATATAGTGGTTTTCTTTTTCTCTCCATATCAACCATTTTATATTGCGTACGTGTCATTCAAGAGTGAAATGATGGTTGCTTCTTCCGACTAACTTACTGTGTGATTTGACTGCTCCTTAGTGGGCCCTATGTTGGGGAACGTAGTAATTTCAAAAAAATTCCTATGCACATGCAAGATCATGGTGATGCATAGCAACGAGAGGGGAGAGTGTGATCTACGTACCCTTGTAGATCGACAACGGAAGCGTTTGGTTGATGTAGTCGTACGTCTCCACGGCCCGACCGATCAAGCACCGAAACTACGGCACCTCCGAGTTCTAGCACACGTTCATCTCGATGACGATCCCCGGACTTTGATCCAGCAAAGTGTCGGGGAAGAGTTCCATCAGCACGACGGCGTGGTGACGATCTTGATGTACTACTGTCGCAGGGGTTCACCTAAGCACCGCTACAATATTATCGAGGACTATGGTGGCAAGGGGCGCCGCACACGGCTAAGAATATGATCACGTGGATCAACTTGTATTCCTCTGGGGTGCCCCTGCCTCCGTATATAAAGGCTCAAGGGGGGGTGCGGCCAGCCTAGGAGAGGCGTGCCAGGAGGAGTCCTACTCCCTCCGGGAGTAGGATTCCCCCCCCCCAATCCTAGTTGGAATAGGATTTGCGGAGGGGGGAAAGGAGAAAGGGGGGCCGGCCCCCTCTCCTTGTCCTATTCGGACCAAGGGAGGGGAGGGGCGCGCGGCCCATATCAGGCCACCTCTTCTCTTTTCCACTAAGGCCCACTAAGGCCCATATAGCTCCCGGGGGGTTCCGGTAACCTCCCGGTACTCCGGTAAAATCCCGATTTCACCCGGAACACTTCCGATATCCAAACATAGGCTTCCAATATATCAATCTTTATGTCTCGACCATTTCGAGACTCCTCGTCATGTCCGTGATCACATCCGGGACTCCGAACAACCTTCGGTACATCAAAACGTATAAACTCATAATATAACTGTCATCGATACCTTAAGTGTGCGGACCCTACGGGTTCGAGAACAATGTAGACATGACCGAGACACGTCTCCGGTCTATAACCAATAGCGGGACCTGGATGCCCATATTGGCTCCTACATATTCTACGAAGATCTTTATCGGTCAGACCGCATAACAACATACGTTGTTCCCTTTGTCATCGGTATGTTACTTGCCCAAGATTCGATCGTCGGTATTCAATACCTAGTTCAATCTCGTTATCGGCAAGTCTCTTTACTCGTTCCGTAATACATCATCCCACAACTAACTCATTAGTTGCAGTGCTTGCAAGGCTTAAGTGATGTGCATTACCGAGAGGGCCCAGAGATACCTCTCCGACGATCAGAGTGACAAATCCTAATCTCGAAATACGTCAACCCAACATGTACCTTTTGAGACACATGTAGAGCTCCTTTATAATCACCCAGTTACGTTGTGACATTTGGTAGCACACAAAGTGTTCCTCCGGCACACGGGAGTTGCATAATCTCATAGTCATAGGAACATGTATAAGTCATGAAGAAAGCAATAGCAACATACTAAACGATCGGGTGCTAAGCTAATGGAATGGGTCATGTCAATCAGATCATTCAACTAATGATGTGATCCCGTTAGTCAAATAGCAACTCTTTGTCCATGGTCAGGAAACATAACCATCTTTGATTAACGAGCTAGTCAAGTAGAGGCATACTAGTGACACTCTATTTGTCTATGTATTCACACATGTATTATGTTTACAATTCTAGCATGAATAATAAACCTTTATCATGATATAAGGAAATAAATAATAACTTTATTATTGCCTCTAGGGCATATTTCCTTCAGTCTCCCACTTGCACTAGAGTCAATAATCTAGATTACACAGTAATGATTCTAACACCCATGGAGCTTTGGTGCTGATCATGTTTTGCTTGTGGAAGAGGCTTAGTCAACGGGTCTGCTACATTCAACTCCGTATGTATCTTGCAAATCTCTATGTCTCCCACCTGGACTAGATCCCGGATGGAATTGAAGCGTCTCTTGATGTGTTTGGTTCTCTTGTGAAATCTGGATTCCTTTGCCAAGGCAATTGCACCAGTATTGTCACAAAAGATTTTCATTGGACCCGATGCACTAGGTATGACACCTAGATCGGATATGAACTCCTTCATCCAGACTCCTTCGTTTGCTGCTTCCGAAGCAGCTATGTACTCCGCTTCACATGTAGATCCCGCCACGACGCTTTGTTTAGAACTGCACCAACTAACAGCTCCACCGTTTAATGTAAACACGTATTCGGTTTGTGATTTAGAATCGCCCGGGTCAGTGTCAAAGCTTGCATCAACGTAACCGTTTACGATGAGCTCTTTGTCACCTTCATATACGAGAAACATATCCTTAGTCCTTTTCAGGTATTTCAGGATGTTCTTGACCGCTGTCCAGTGATCCACTCCTGGATTACTTTGGTACCTCCCTGCTAAACTTATAGCAAGGCACACATCACGTCTGGTACACAACATTGCATACATGATAGAGCCTATGGCTGAAGCATAGGGAACATCTTTCATTTTCTCTCTATCTTCTGCAGTGGTCGGGCATTGAGTCTGACTCAACTTCACACCTTGTAACACATGCAAGAACCCTTTCTTTGCTTGATCCATTTTGAACTTCTTCAAAATCTTGTCAAGGTATGTGCTTTGTGAAAGTCCAATTAAGCGTCTTGATCTATCTCTATAGATCTTTATGCCTAATATGTAAGCAGCTTCACCGAGGTCTTTCATTGAAAAACTCTTATTCAAGTATCCCTTTATGCTATCTAGAAATTCTATATCATTTCCAATCAGTAATATGTCATCCACATATAATATCAGAAATGCTACAGAGCTCCCACTCACTTTCTTGTAAATACAGGCTTCTCCAAAAGTCTGTATAAAACCAAATGCTTTGATCACACTATCAAAGCGTTTATTCCAACTCCGAGAGGCTTGCACCAGTCCATAAATGGATCGCTGGAGCTTGCACACTTTGTTAGCTCCCTTTGGATCGACAAAACCTTCCGGTTGCATCATATACAACTCTTCTTCCAGAAATCCATTCAGGAATGCAGTTTTGACATCCATCTGCCAAATTTCATAATCATAGAATGCAGCAATTGCTAACATGATTCGGACAGACTTAAGCATCGCTACGGGTGAGAAGGTCTCATCGTAGTCAACCCCTTGAACTTGTCGAAAACCTTTTGCGACAAGTCGAGCTTTGTAGACAGCAATATTACCGTCAGCGTCAGTCTTCTTCTTGAAGATCCATTTATTCTCAATTGCTTGCCGATCATCGGGCAAGTCAACCAAAGTCCACACTTTGTTCTCATACATGGATCCCATCTCAAATTTCATGGCTTCAAGCCACTTTGCGGAATCTGGGCTCACCATCGCTTCTTCATAGTTTGTAGGTTCATCATGATCTAGTAGCATGACTTCCAGAACAGGATTACCGTACCACTCTGGCGCGGATCTTACTCTGGTTGATCTATGAGGTTCAGTAGTATCTTGTTCTGAAGTTTCATGATCATCATCATTAGCTTCCTCGCTAACTGGTGTAGGTGTCGCAGAAACAGTTTTCTGTGATGTACTACTTTCCAATAAGGGAGTAGGTACAGTTACCTCGTCAAGTTCTACTTTCCTCCCACTCACTTCTTTCGAGAGAAACTCCTTCTCCAGAAAGTTTCCGAATTTAGCAACAAAAGTCTTGCCTTCGGATCTGTGATAGAAGGTGTATCCAATAGTTTCCTTTGGATATCCTATGAAGACACATTTCTCCAATTTGGGTTCGAGCTTATCAGGTTGAAGCTTTTTCACATAAGCATCGCAGCCCCAAACTTTCAGAAACGACAACTTTGGTTTGTTGCCAAACCATAGTTCATAAGGCGTCGTCTCAACGGATTTCGAGGGTGCCCTATTTAACGTGAATGCGGCCGTCTCTAAAGCATAAGCCCAAAACGATAGCGGTAAATCAGTAAGAGACATCATAGATCGCACCATATCTAGTAAAGTATGATTACGACATTCGGATACCCCATTACGCTGTGGTGTTCCGGGTGGCGTGAGTTGCGAAACTATTCCGCATTGTTTCAAATGTACACCAAACTCATAACTCAAATATTCTCCTCCACGGTCAGATCGTAGAAACTTTATTTTCTTGTTACGATGATTTTCAACTTCACTCTGAAATTCTTTGAACTTTTCAAATGTTTCAGACTTATGTTTCATTAAGTATATATACCCATATCTGCTTAAGTCATCTGTGAAGGTGAGAAAATAACGATATCCGCCACGAGCCTCAATATTCATCGGACCACATACATCTGTATGTATGATTTCCAACAAATCTGTTGCTCTCTCCATAGTACCGGAGAATGGTGTTTTAGTCATCTTGCCCATGAGGCACGGTTCACAAGTACCAAGTGATTCATAATCAAGTGGCTCCAAAAGTCCATCAGTATGGAGTTTCTTCATGCGCTTTACACCGATATGACCTAAACGGCAGTGCCACAAATAAGTTGCACCATCATTACCAACTCTGCATCTTTTGGCTTCAACATTATGAATATGTGTGTCACTACTATCGAGATTCAATAAGAATAGACCACTCTTCAAGGGTGCATGACCATAAAAGATATTACTCATATAAATAGAACAACCATTATTCTCTGATTTAAATGAATAACCGTCTTGCATTAAACAAGATCCAGATATAATGTTCATGCTCAACGCTGGCACCAAATAACAATTATTTAGGTCTAACACTAATCCCGAAGGTAGATGTAGAGGTAGCGTGCCGACCGCGATCACATCGACTTTGGAACCGTTTCCCAGGCGCATCGTCACCTCGTCCTTAGCCAATCTTCGCTTAATCCGTAGTCCCTGTTTCGAGTTGCAAAGATTAGCAACAGAACCAGTATCAAATACCCAGGTGCTACTGCGAGCATTAGTAAGGTACACATCAATAACATGTATATCACATATACCTTTGTTCACCTTGCCATCCTTCTTATCCGCCAAATACTTGGGGCAGTTCCGCTTCCAGTGACCAGTCTGCTTGCAGTAGAAGCACTCAGTTTCAGGCTTAGGTCCAGACCTGGGTTTCTTCTCTTGAGCAGCAACTTGCTTGCTGTTCTTCTTGAAGTTCCCCTTCTTCCCTTTGCCCTTTTTCTTGAAACTAGTGGTCTTGTTGACCATCAACACTTGATGCTCCTTTTTGATTTCTACCTCCGCAGCTTTCAGCATTGCGAAGAGCTTGGGAATAGTCTTATTCATCCCTTGCATATTATAGTTCATCACGAAGCTCTTGTAGCTTGGTGGCAGTGATTGGAGAATTCTTTCAATGACGCAATCATCTGGAAGATTAACTCCCATCTGAATCAAGTGATTATTATACCCAGACATTTTGAGTATATGCTCACTGACAGAACTGTTCTCCTCCATCTTGCAGCTATAGAACTTATTGGAGACTTCATATCTCTCAATCCGGGTATTTGCTTAAAATATTAACTTCAACTCCTAGAACATCTCATATGCTCCATGACGTTCAAAACATCGTTGAAGTCCCGATTCTAAGCCGTAAAGCATGGCACACTGAACTATCGAGTAGTCATCAGCTTTGCTCTGCCAGACGTTCATAACATCTGGTGTTGCTCCAGCAGCAGGCCTGGCACCCAGCGGTGCTTCCAGGACATAATTCTTCTGTGCAGCAATGAGGATAATCCTCAAGTTACGGACCCAGTCCGTGTAATTGCTACCATCATCTTTCAACTTTGCTTTCTCAAGGAACGCATTAAAATTCAACAGAACAATAGCACAGGCCATCTATCTACAATCAAACATACATAAGCAAGATACTATCAGGTACTAAGTTCATGATAAATTTAAGTTCAATTAATCAAATTACTTAAAGAACTCCCACTTAGATAGACATCCCTCTAATCCTCTAAGTGATCACGTGATCCAAATCAACTAAACCATGTCCAATCATCACGTGAGATGGAGTAGTTTCATTGGTGAACATCACTATGTTGATCATATCTACTATATGATTCACGCTCGACCTTTCGGTCTCCGTGCTCCGAGGCCATATCTGCATATGCTTGGCTCGTCAAGTATAACCTGAGTATTCTGCGTGTGCAACTGTTTTGCACCCGTTGTATTTGAACGTAGAGCCTATCACACCCGATCATCAGATGGTGTCTCAGCACGAAGAACTTTCGCAACGGTGCATACTCAGGGAGAACACTTCTTGATAATTTTAGTGAGAGATCATCTTATAATGCTACCGTCAATCAAAGAAAGATAAGATGCATAAAAGATAAACATCACATGCAATCAATATAAGTGATATGATATGGCCATCATCATCTTGTGCCTGTGATCTCCATCTCCGAAGCACCGTCATGATCACCATCGTCACTAGCGCGACACCTTGATCTCCATCGTAGCATCGTTGTCGTCTCGCCAATCTTATGCTTCCACGACTATCGCTACCGCTTAGTGATAATGTAAAGCATTACAGCGCGATTGCATTGCATACAATAAAGCGACAACCATATGACTCCTGCCAGTTGCCGATAACTCGGTTACAAAACATGATCATCTCATACAATAAAATTCAGCATCATGTCTTGACCATATCACATCACAACATGCCCTGCAAAAACAAGTTAGACGTCCTCTACTTTGTTGTTGCAAGTTTTACGTGGCTGCTACGGGCTTAAGCAAGAACCAATCTTACCTACGCATCAAAACCACAATGATAGTTTGTCAAGTTGGTGTTGTTTTAACCTTTGCAAGGACCGGGCGTAGCCACACTCGATTCAACTAAAGTTGGAGAAACTGTCACCCGCAAGCCACCTATGTGCAAAGCACGTCGGGAGAACCGGTCTCGCGTAAGCGTACGCGTAATGTCGGTCCAGGCCGCTTCGTCCAACAATACCGCCGAACCAAAGTATGACATGCTGGTAAGCAGTATGACTTATATCGCCCACAACTCACTTGTGTTCTACTCGTGCATATAACATCAACACATAAAACCTGGCTCGGATGCCACTGTTGGGGAACGTAGTAATTTCAAAAAATTTCCTACGCACACGCAAGATCATGGTGATGCATAGCAACGAGAGGGGAGAGTGTGATCTACGTACCCTTGTAGATCGACAACGGAAGCGTTTGGTTGATGTAGTCGTACGTCTCCATGGCCCGACCGATCAAGCACCGAAACTACGGCACCTCCGAGTTCTAGCACACGTTCAGCTCGATGACGATCCCCGGACTCTGATCCAGCAAAGTGTCGGGGAAGAGTTCTGTCAGCACGACAGCGTGGTGACGATCTTGATGTATTACTGTCGTAGGGCTTCACCTAAGCACCGCTACAATATTATCGAGGACTATGGTGGCAGGGGGCGCCGCACACGGCTAAGAATATGATCACGTGGATCAACTTGTGTTCCTCTAGGGTGCCCCTGCCTCCGTATATAAAGGCTCAAGGGGGGGGGGGTGCGGCCGGCCTAGGAGAGGCGCGCCAGGAGGAGTCCTACTCCCTCCGGGAGTAGGATTCCCCCCCAATCCTAGTTGGAATAGGATTCGCGGAGGGGGGAAAGGAGAAAGGGGGGCCGGCCCCCTCTCCTTGTCCTATTCGGACCAAGGGAGGGGAGGGGCGCGCGGCCCATCTCAGGCCACCTCTTCTCTTTTCCACTAAGGCCCACTAAGGCCCATATAGCTCCCGGGGGGTTCCGGTAACCTCCCGGTACTCCGGTAAAATCCCGATTTCACCCGGAACACTTCCGATATCCAAACATAGGCTTCCAATATATCAATCTTTATGTCTCGACCATTTCGAGACTCCTCGTCATGTCCGTGATCACATCCGGGACTCCGAACAACCTTCGGTACATCAAAACGTATAAACTCATAATATAACTATCATCGAAACCTTAAGCGTGCGGACCCTACGGGTTCGAGAACAATGTAGACATGACCGAGACACGTCTCTGGTCAATAACCAATAGCGGGACCTGGATGCCCATATTGGCTCCTACATATTCTACGAAGATCTTTACCGGTCAGACCGCATAACAACATACGTTGTTCCCTTTGTCATCGGTATGTTACTTGCCCGAGATTCGATCGTCGGTATCCAATACCTAGTTCAATATCGTTACCGGCAAGTCTCTTTACTCGTTCCATAATACATCATCCCTCAACTAACTCATTAGTTGCAGTGCTTGCAAGGCTTAAGTGATGTGCATTACCGAGAGGGCCCAGAGATACCTCTCCTACGATCGGAGTGACAAATCCTAATCTCGAAATACGTCAACCCAACATGTACCTTTGGAGACACCTGTAGAGCTCCTTTATAATCACCCAGTTACGTTGTGACGTTTGGTAGCACACAAAGTGTTCCTCCGGCACACGGGAGTTACATAATCTCATAGTCATAGGAACATGTATAAGTCATGAAGAAAGCAATAGCAACATACTAAACGATCGGGTGCTAAGCTAATGGAATGGGTCATGTCAATCAGATCATTCAACTAATGATGTGATCCCGTTAGTCAAATAACAACTCTTTGTCCATGGTCAGGAAACATAACCATCTTTGATTAACGAGCTAGTCAAGTAGAGGCATACTAGTGACACTCTGTTTGTCTATGTATTCACACATGTATTATGTTTACAATTCTAGCATGAATAATAAACCTTTATCATGATATAAGGAAATAAATAATAACTTTATTATTGCCTCTAGGGCATATTTCCTTCACCCTACACGTACTCCCCCTACGTGTATGCAACAGTCACACGTACACATGGACGCAAAAATGCGCGTGACGCCCTAATGCATGCATGTCCAAGCACACGACAGACCACACACGGTCACGCTCAAGTGCTCAACCTACACGTGCATGCACACACATACTCAGTCAGGGTGAGCTAGTGACCGTATGAACACTGGAAAATATATATATTGAGCGCAGTGAGCATATTATGAAGTCCACTGACCGTATTTTTACAAATATACAGTGACAGAAAGTGTATTTATCTCGTTTGAAATTAAGCCATGTTAACCGGAGAGGAGGCAACATGGACTAGCATTACTTTGCTGTGTCCCGTCAACTTGCCGAACAAGGAGAAGGTTGCAGGACGGGAGAAGCTTGCGCGCGGTGGCTCACAGGACAAGGAGAATCTTTTGACTAATGCAAGCTCTCCCTCGCTCAGGCGGTGGACGTGCAACAGTTAATTCGGTGTCAGATTGCCAGAAGCATACTACACTATACTACTAGTGCTATTATTGCTCGACTTCCCGAACAGCCAAGCGCAAAGTTTACTAGTACTACTACTATAGTCCATAAAGGTACGTACTATACTAGTACTACTAGGAACCGGATGGAGGAGTGTCTGCACTCTTATTATAATTTTAAAATGTGATAAAGCAATCTTCAACACATTTGGTTCTCTTCGAGGGTTCTCGCATGTGATAATGGAAGTTGATTGCATGGAACACTCGCCACAATTCTCGCTTAATTCTGGCTCATATCATGTTACAAATAGTAGCGCTCAGTAATATTTCCTCTTTTTTGTTATTCAACATGTAAATAGGTCAGCAAACCTTGCGGCGCATCTTCGTGCGAACCGTGCTTGCTGCACTTTGAATGTGGCCGAGAGCTGGCTTGATGAAACACCTCGCTTCCTACTTCTTTTTTTGGCTTCCTAGTGACCAGTGTCTTGGCTGATCGTCCTAAGAATGCTTATATATGAATAAATCTCTCCCATTTACCCGCAAAAAGGATTAAGCCATATTAACCGGAAAGGAGGGAGTATGGACTAGCACTACTTTTTGGTGTGTCCCGTCAACTTGCAGAACGAGGAGAAGCTTGCAGGACAAGGTGAAGCTCGCTTACGCCTTTTGACTAATGCAACCTACCCTCGGTGGACATGCATCAGTCCATTCGGTGTCAGATTGTTAGAGGCATACACTGTAGTACCCAACATGCGGAGTACCATCATTGTTCGACTTCACGAACGCGTACTCTACTTGGTTTTGCACCTTCATACTACTCCACCCTCCGTCACAGTTTACAGGGCGCGCTTCATTATGATGCATTTCTCTCAATGCATTTCCACCACCAGAGAGACTTTAGACGCGTTTGGTTTAATGCTCAATTAATTAGGGCGTGGTAACCACAATCAAGTCCATAATTTTCTCTCCATGTACTGTACTACTACGGAGTACATGCATGTGTGTACCCGGGGTGGAAGCACTGCATGCATGTGTGTATGCATTATTCCCTCTAGTAATAGATGCCGTGCTATAACTACCAATGCTATTTTTCAGGCCGATCGCTAGTCGCCTTGGTCCCACAGATTTTTTTCTTTTTTCTGAAGCGCGTTGTATAAACAGTGACGGATGGAGTAGTATGAGCGGATTCAAAGAAGAGCGTATTGATGGTTGCTTCTTTAGAGCAACTTACAGTGGGAAAGGTGGGGCTTATGATTTGACTGCTCATTACTCACTATTAATGCGGCGCAACGACCGGGCTGAGTCTCCCATGCGGTTGTGCACTACCCCCTCGGTTCTTAAATATACTCCGGAGTATTTGTCTTTCTAAAATATGTTGAAATCTCTGTTAAGACGAATAGAATATTTAGGAACGGAGGGATTACACATACGAAGCAAAATGAGTGAATCTACACTCTAATATATGCCCGTTTGAAATTTGTAAAAAGACAAATATTTAGGAACGAAGGAGTATAATTTTGTGCATGGCACATGGACCCGGATGATGAAGAGGCTTTTGGCAATGCTATCAAGCTTCCATCATTTGTTTACATAATTGACGTACTATACAAATAATTTTCCAACAACATGAAATTGTACAATGGTGTGAGCTTTCAGCTTTTGTTTCGCGTGTCTTGCCATCGATGCTCTTTCGGAAACAATAAAAAACTAACTTCCTTGCTAATGCATGTCAATTATTAGCAGATCGGAGCTAATAATTACATCACAACTGAAGACAAAGTTGTGAGAAGGTGTTAAATTAAAATTGATCCATGCTTTCATTGGCAACAACGTCCCCCAGCTCTGTCTAAATCAACAAGGCATGTTGGGGAAAAAAGTAGCTGTCTGGAGCATGCAACATTCCGATCATTTTGTGCAGTTCCACTAAAATAGAGCTGAGCATCCCTGTTCCAAAGATATCAAGTGTGGTTACGATAATAGAGGACTGCTGATGAAACAATAAACACACAAATAGAAGCCGGTCACCTTTGCAGTCTCTCTTAAGACTAACTAGTTGGAGAAGATTAGGCTCGGAGTTGGATGAGGAGGATAGAGCAAAACCAATCTCCCTTTGTGCAGTCGCACTGAAATGTAGAGACGTTGCCCGTGTGACATTTTAGTACAATGGCACAAAACACTCTTAAGAAAAAAGTGATTTGTGCAGTTCACCAAAAGGTCGCAATAGCAACGAGGTGAAATGGATAGCCCTGTTTGCAAAAAAGAGGTAGAAAGGAAACAATTACTGGCCAATAACAGTTGATGACACATGCGACGACAAAAAAGAAGCATATTCCTTGTCCTAAGGGAAGATAACAACACGGTTGTGTTTGTCTAAAACGGTGTGAGGACGAGAATGCAATATGGAAAGTACGCCGGACGAGCTACGTTTTGGGCAAAGAACTAGGGAAGATCCACATGCAGCGACGTGGGAAACGGGCAGTGGAGCAAGGCCGGAGGGGATACCTGGAGGTCGTCGGGATGTAACTAGGTGAGCGGCGGCGGGCGGAATCTGCGAGCAGGTGGCGTAGGCCCTGCCGCGCCGGAGCTTGGTCAGAGAGAACGGTGTGTACAGCAGATCGGGACGTGCTGCCTCGGCGCTGTCGAACGGAGAAACGATGGACTTCCTCCCTTTTCCCCGGTGGACGGGATGCGGCCGGATCAGTGACCAACGGTGAGAGAGAGAGGCCACCGCACTCCCTTTCCCTCGGCGGACGGGATGCGGCCGGATCAGTGACCAACGGTGAGAGAGAGAGGCCACCGCGCTCCCTTTCCCCCGGCGGACGGGATGCGACCGGACCAGTGACCAACGGTGAGAGAGAGAGGCCACCGGAGCCTTGTGTGAGATACTCTGAAGAGCGGACTACCTTTTCCTCCATAAAAATCGTTTTATATTCTGTGTACGTGCCATTGAGCGCTATAACTTTATTTAAAAATAACGCGGCAACGCGTCAAGTCGAACTTTGTTTCGTGCACGCGTGGTACACGACCTCCCTAGGTAAACAACCACTACAGGCGTTCAAATTAGCACGTGGGCTGCCATTTCGTAAAGAAATGAGCTCCACCGTGTACCCGCGCGGGTGTGGCTGGGCACGAAGCGTGAGTACGTGCCCGGTGCACCTATTCTCTTCTTGTATACGTACACCACCTACATGGGCTTGTGTGAGAGAGATACAAACCTAGAGAGATATAGTGTGTGGGTTCTTGAGAGTTTTTTTTGGGGGGGGTCAATCAAAAAATTTAACATATGCAATGTGTGTGAAATAGAGTCCTGGATATAACATATATATAGAGGGGGCAACCCACGAGAAGAGAGTGGAGGTATCATCGGCTTGAGGTGTCTATCGAATCGAAGAGAGGGATGATGTGTGTGTGTGTGCGCTTGCGATCGATAAAGAGTGCCATCGAATTTGTGTGTGCCCACGTCAAAGATATAGAGTGGCTGGCCTACTGGAACGTGAGATGGGACATGTGCAGTTTGTCTCTGTGGCATGGATACCTACCTGCAACGCTCGACTATCGGTGTGTGGTGGGGGAAGAGGGAGGCCCAATTAACTATAGAGGTACAATGGCTGGTATATGTGTGGAGGAGGAGAGAGGCCTACCTCATGTATTAAGGAGATCGATCTGCCTCATGTATTAAGGGAGATCGATCGGCATCCATGCATATGTGCAGGAGATGAATAAGGTTGGGAGAGAGACAGAGCTAGAGTGTTGGAGGGGGTGGTAGTGGAGTTGCTTCTAACAAATGGTGGGATAGGCTTGCTAGACAAACGGAGGGCACACCCGCAATATCAATAAGAGAGGAGATGGCTGCTTGTTGTCTGTGCACGTGCGTGTGAGAGACGGGTTAGGAGGCATGCATGAATGATGAGGGGGACGATGTGGCTGTGGTAAGCAGTTGTAACTACATAGGAAGATCAATCGCCCTTTGTAAGAGAAAGGAGAGACATAACTTGTGAGGTACGTCGATCGATGGGGGGGGTAGTTAAAGTCGATCTAGGTATATGTTGGGAGATCGATCGGTATACATGCATGTGTGTGTTAGAAGCAAATGAGGCACGAGGAGAAGGATAGAGAGAGAGGGATGCATGTGGGAGGTGGTACGAGAGGCATACTATATCGAGGGGGAGGAGTGTGCGAGTACGAGAATGATGAAAAGAGTGGTGGGAGTGAGGCATGGACGGTGACAAGAGAAGAGGGGAAGCTTGTGTTTGTGCTAGGCACACCTGGCTAGAGAGGCATATCGATCGATGTGTGCCGTAAAGAAGGAGCTGGGGGGCCTACACACACCGTGGGTGAACGACCTAAAGTGAAAAGACGAATTTGCGCGATGGAGCTAGAGAATGCGGAGGGAGGGTGAGAGGGATGCGGGCGTGTGCATGCACAAGAGACAGTTAGAGCTAGCTACAAAGATAAGAGGGTTGTGTGGGTGTAAAAGACGAATAGAGATCATATATACTTCATTATAAAAAGCGAATTCAGATATTTGAAGAATTTATCATTGTGTTTCAAACCGACGGATGTGTGAATATATATAACGGTGATACACATGGTGTGGTTATGAACATGGTATACTACATTTAATATATTTTATCTCTACTCTTATAAAAAACGGAGTTGTTGATGATGGTGTGCCTACCATCCTGCATTATAGGCCGTTTGATTTATATCTGGCGGATAGCAAGGAAACTATGATGGTTGAAGTTGCCAACAATCATGATTGTAGATTCTTATTGAAATAGAGAAACGAATTCAAATTTAGTTCGAATTGCAGCGGTAGTATAGACATTTGGAATGCACTAAAATGTTGGTATGAGTAGGTCACATGCATTATACAGCAAGCGAAAAAATTTAATCAGACATAACATGGATTCATACTCCCTCCTTCCATCTATATAGGGCGTAATGAGATTTTTAAGACTGCCTTTGACTATTGACAAGATTAATAGTACATGACATGCACAATGTGAAAATTATATCATTGAAAGAACCATTCACAGACGAATTTAACGGTGTGCTTTGTGTAAGTTTCATGTCATATATCATTGCTCTAATATTTGGTCAAAGTTAGCATCGAAAAACGCATTAGGCCCTATATAGATGGAAGGAGGGAGTAGCTTTGAATAGTATTTGTATAGTAAAACGGGGCAAGACTCTCTCTTTGTGTGGTGTGAATAGTTTTATTTTTTTCGTTTTCTTTTTGGTTAAGGGAAGTGCGAATTGATTTGGTACGTACAAGTACAATATTACGACACGTTAGGCTTCTCCCTAAAATTCAACCCGCGTCTTGTTATATCCCGAAAAGTCAGATATCGTGCTCCCAAAACTGGCACCTTCACAACCCGCGCCTTGCTATCCCAAAATTACAACGCGCGCGAAAACTCCCTCCAGCTGCCAAATCCCCATGATACGTCTCCAACGTATCTATAATTTTTGATTGCTCCATGCTATATTATCTACTGTTTTAGGCAATATTGGGCTTTATTATCCACTTTTATATTATTTTTGGGACTAACCTATTAACCGGAGGCCCAGCCCAGATTTGCTGTTTTATGCCTATTTCAGTGTTTCGAAGAAAAGGAATATCAGACGGAGTCGAAACGGAACGAAATCAACTGGAGAAATTATTTTTGGAAGGAAACACACCTGATGGACTTGGACCCCACGTCAAAAGATACGGGAGCTGCCCACGAGGGTGGGGGGCGCGCCCACCCCCTGGGCGTGCCCCCTGCCTCGTGGGGCCCCCGTGGCTCCCCTGACATGCTTCTTCTGCCTATATATGTCGTCGTACCCTAAAACTTCCAGAACAGACAATAGATCAGGAGTTCCGCCACCGCAAGCCTCTGTAGCCACCAAAAACCTCTCGGGAGCCTGTTCCGGCACCCTGCCGGAGGGGGGGAACCCTCACCGGTGGCCATCTTCGTCATCCCGGCGCTCTCCATGACGAGGAGGGAGTAGTTCACCCTCGGGGCTGAGGGTATGTACCAGTAGCTATGTGTTTGATCTCTCTCTCGTGTTCTTGATTTGGCACGATCTTGATGTATCGCGAGCTTTTCTATTATAGTTGGATCTTATGTTTCTTCTCCCCCTCTTCTCTCTTGTAATGGATTGAGTTTTCCCTTTGAAGTTATCTTATCGTATTGAGTCTTTAAATACTTGAGAACACTTGATGTATGTCTTGTCGTTCGTATCTGTGGTGACAATGGGATATCACGTGCCACTTGATGTATGTTTTGGTGATCAACTTGCGGGTTCCGCCCATGAACCTATGCATAGGGGTTGGCACACGTTTTCGTCGTGATTCTCCGGTAGAAACTTTGGGGCACTCTTTGAGGTTCTATGTGTTGGTTTGAGTAGATGAATTGAGATTGTCTGATGCATATCGTATAATCATACCCACGGATACTTGAGGTGACATTGGAGTATCTAGGTGACATTAGGTTTTTGGTTGATTTGTATCTTAAGGTGTTATTCTAGTACGAACTCTAGGGTTGTTTGTGACACTTATAGGAATAGCCAAACGGATTGATTGGAAAGAATAACTTTGAGGTGGTTTCGTACCCTACCATATTCTCTTCGTTTGTTCTCCGCTATTAGTGACTTTGGAGTGACTCTTTGTTGCATGTTGAGGGATAGTTATGTGATCCAATTATGTTATCATTGTTGAGAGGACTTGCACTAGTGAAAGTATGAACCCTAGGCCTTGTTTCCTATCATTGCAATACTGTTTACGCTCACTTTTACCGTTCGTTACCTTGCTCTTTTTATATTTTCAGTTTACAAAAACCTATATCTACCATCCATATTGCACTTGTATCACCATCTCTTCGCCAAACTAGTGCACCTATACAATTTACCATTGTATTGGGTGTGTTGGGGACACAAGAGACTCTTTGTTATTTGGTTGTAGGGTTGCTTGAGAGAGACCATCTTCATCCTACGCCTCCCACGGATTGATAAACCTTAGGTCATCCACTTGAGGGAAATTTGCTACTGTCCTACAAACCTCTGCACTTGGAGGCCCAACAACGTCTACAAGAAGAAGGTTATGTAGTAGACATCACCTCCCGGCGCCGACGGTGCTCCATCCGGCACCCCCATGGAGCGGCTACCTTGAAGCCAGCGCCGCGGGCGACATCTCCACGGCGGCTCTCCCCCAGTGCAAGGCCCCTTCGGCGGCAGCGTACATACCAGCCGGATCTGCTGCTGCTGCTCCTGCTCTCGCTCGATCGCTCGCTCGCCCAGGTGCTGCTGCTGCTCTCCCCCTCGCTCGTGCTGCTGCTCTGCTCCGATTAAGCCACACTTCAGTCGACTGAATCGACTTTTGGGTCAGTCGATTTTCAGGGGTTGGGGGGGGGCTTGTCGGAGTTAAGGAAGAACCACCCGCAGCGGGGACGAGGGTTCGCCGGAGAGGTACCCCACTATCTATCTTAGGCTTCAGGGTAGGGGGGTCTAGAGGGCTGGCCGGGGCGGCGGTGGCGAGTTGTTTCGGGGCGGCGAGGCGGCGCTGGGGCCGGTGGTTCGGCCGGTGGTGGCTGGCGGCTCAGGGGGGTGCAGGTTGAAGATGAACTGCAGGCCCTCCCTAAACTACATGTCAAGTGCCTCTCTGCTACCATTGCGTTCAGTTTCGACAGTAGCATTCAAATTCCACAGTAAATTTTAGTTTCGACAGTTAAGTTCAGAGTCAACAGTTTTTACCTCATCTGTTGTAGTTAGGTGGTTTTTGGTGATGTTAATTTTACATCCATTTTACATCATCTATTGGAGATGCTATTAGAATCCCACTTGAGATTGACGATGTCTGTCTTGTACTGCTTCAGCCTTGATGTCTTACGGCTCACCGGAGCTACTCCAACGACAGAACGATCCATCACAACAGAGCAGTGCCCTGGACGCCGTCTACAGATTTCTCAGATCTTCCTCCACACCTCCAACAGCCACCTCTGCCTCAACTGCTTCAGCGACCAACCCAATGATGCTGAGGTCGACACGGCTACGGCAAAGAGGTTGTACACTTGTTGCATCACTTATTACTATACATTCACGTCGATCCATTAGGGCTATTTTAGTTCAAGGAAAAACATCGATCCACTGGTTGGCATCACTCTAAATTTCTGCATGCTCTCCTTACATAATCTCACCATATTTTTTCGTATGCATGTCAGATATTGTACACAATCATGCTGAACATGTAGAGAAAAAGAGAAGAGTTTTGCGCGGCAATACAATGTCATGCAGACATCGCTCCATGGTGGGTTCAATGGCAAACCCTCCCCACCCCTCTCTAGATTGTAATCCAGAGGAAGATATCTATTCTGAGGCATATTCGGACGCTGCTGACCACTCCTTTTTACCCCCCAATGTGTTTGCTCTACCTTAGCATGATGATGTTAGTCATATCATGCATATGTTGCCTTGCAGTGCCTACTTTTGACATCATATATGTCATCTGCTTAGTTTAGACATGTTCTATAATGCCACCTGTTTAGTTTCTATATCATATATGGGAATTATGCAGTCTCATGTCTTTTAGCCAGCCATACTATATGTGAAATGTGCAATGCCATCCTGTTTAACCAGGCATCATATATTTGAATGATATCTTGCCCATCCTTTTCTTCATTACATTTCCATTTGTCGACAATGTTTGTACATTAAACTACTCTTCCTGTGAATCAGCCATTTGGGTGGGAGATGGAAAAATCTGGAGTGAAAACAAGGCCTTCAGAGCAGACAGTGCTACCTGTCGAAGCAGATCTCTTGTTGGGTCCCGATAGCTCCTCGGAGATGGATTCAGAGACAGATGACCAGTCCTATTCCCCCACTGAGGTGTATGCTCTAACTTGGCACGGTTATACTGCTCATATCATGCCTATGGTGTCTTGCATTGCATAGTTTAGACATCATATACACAATATTCAACACCATGTTCTTAGTTCAGACATCATATCGAATGCCCTCTGTTTAGCATATCAATCATATATGTGAATTAAATGATGCGATCCTGATTACTTAGATAACATGTAGGTGAATTATGCCAGGCGATCTTGTTTAGTTATTCATCATATCTTTGAATTATGTTATGCTATGATATCCAGTTTAGATAGACATCATATATGTGAAATTATGTCATGCTATCCGTTTTAGTTAAACAATATACATGTCAACTATTTCATGCCCTCTTTTTTCCACACTATCTATTGCATCTGTCTCTCATACAATGTCTGTACATTCAACTATGTTTCCTGTTTATCAGCCATTTGAATTGGAGCGGGTGATGCCAGTATCTAGCAGACTAAAAACACGGTCTTCAAATAAAACAGTGATACCTCTTGGTGGAGATAGCACCCCGGTTGTACATGCACAAGAACCAGCCCTACCACACATAACCCAAACTCTCGCAGATTGTATCCCTACTACGATGGACAGAGAACCAGCTTCACCCAATCTAACCCCAACCCCAGCCGATAGTAACCCAGTTCCTGTTGACACAACACCATCTCCACCATAGAGCTCCCAAACAAGAACAGTTAGTAAGGCAGCTCCAGTGCCCAAAGGGCTAGTACTATCACAGTGAACCCCAACTCCACCAGTTAGTACGCCTATTCCTGTGGAGGAAGCACAACCAGCTAGTCGTAGTTTAGCATCTATCGCATTTGATGTTGTTAAATCGTATGTGCGTATCTTCCCATCTTGGAAATATTATATTGAAGATGAAGGAAAATGCCAGTTGCAGGTGTTTGTCCTGGAGTTATGTGTAAGTAATGTTATTCATGGCAATTACTTTGCTTTGTCCCATACATCCTACCTCCATGATGGTTATAATACAACAAATTTTCCCATTTTTCTCTATAGAGAAGGACCGATTTGGAAACTCAGGATGAGGTAACCTGTGCTAATACCTCTGCTATCTTCAAGAATGCTTGGTGGTAGTATCAGAATTACCTGAAGAAAACATACTTCACCGGCAAATAAACTCATCAAATTCCCTTTACGTTCTCCCGAGACACATTTACTGGACAATGACTGGGAACGCCTTGTTCTGTACTGGTCCCGAACCAAGAATGTGGTAAGGTCTATGAGCTCATTTTCTATTTTTAAGTATTATATTCTTGTGTCTTACTGTACTCTGTTCATGTAGAACAAGTGCCTAAACCTGAAGAACAACTGTTTAATTTAAGATTCCATTGCTACCATAGGACATAGATATATGTTTGTTTGATGCTTTTATTATGTACTAGTACTTGGCAATAGAAGACTTGCTAGTTTAATCCTGTCCACCTTACTAATGAACTGGTTCACCGAAATAAGTTTCATATACTAGTACATGATAAAGTTGTTATGTGTCTGCTTGTTTCTTCTTTTAGAATGCTAACAAAATATTGGGGAAGAGTGCCTTATTAAGCAACGGTAAAGGAAGTAAT
Source organism: Triticum urartu (assembly GCF_003073215.2). Taxonomy (NCBI): domain Eukaryota; kingdom Viridiplantae; phylum Streptophyta; class Magnoliopsida; order Poales; family Poaceae; genus Triticum; species Triticum urartu. Next base: position 580,203,434 of record NC_053026.1, on the reverse strand, counting down.
GCAGATAAGGTTCAGGATAATGACACATCCTGTCTTGGTTTAGTGTTGGAGTTACTGGCCACTACCGCTTGCACAAGCTATTCAAACTCACCGTCTGAATCAGTTCGGTTTGATGAGTCTCAACTACAAGCTGAAAGACATCGATCAGCTGTGCTGCGACAAGAAGCGGAAGGACTGCGGAAGTCCCTGGAGCATTCAGATGCATACTTTCTGGTGCAACAGCAAGCGTTGGAGGATTTTAGCGCCAAACAGGACAAAGCTAATCAGCTTGCTAAGCTTATTGCCAGCATGGTGGATACCCAGGATAACTTTTCTTAAGCTTTTCTGAAGTTGTTTCAGTTATGCTCTTGTTTTGCTGCCGCGTTTATTCGCACTGGTGGCCAATTTTGACGGCCAGTGTATATGATATGCTGCTTTGTTCCCTATATTTGCACTGGTGGTGAACTTAGATGCCCAGTGGATGTAATATGTGTAATAGCCGTGATAGCCTAGCGTTAGTTGCTTGCTTATTTATTTCCTTGTTGTCTTGTTTATTTGTTTGCTTCTAGTCATTGCAGTTATTTTCCGCGGTTAACTAGTGGCTGCAATAACCTATTTTTTAAAACTAGGCCGCAATAACTATGGGCTAATATTTACTGTAGTGACACTGGGCCTCCTACGGGCCGTAGAAACAGTGGGCCTTCTACGGGCCGTAGAAACAATGGGCCTTCTATGGGTCGTATCTGTGACGCCCGGATAATTAAGCTACAGCAACCCTCTGCTAATGATGCCACGTCACCTCGATTACTGTTGCTAATCATGCGTTAGTTTGAAAACGATTCGAATTCAAATTCAAAATCAAGCAAGCAACAAAAGTTTTGAAACGCTAAAAAAAATGTCCTAAAGGTGTCGGATAAATCATAGGTAATTGTGGTGGCGAAACCAATCTCTGAAGAAGTGCTTAAAGGCTCTAAAATGATTATGACAGTATCAAAAACAATTAATTACATGCCTTTTAAAATTAACATAATACTAAACTATTTTATTGGGGTCCATAGTTAATGTGGCAGTAGTATATTTAGATACATTAAATTAGAAACTACTTTTATCATTTTAGATTTGAAAATAAACTAAAGGCTAAAAGAAAACATGATAGGAGAAATAAATAAGCAGAAAAGAAAATAAAGAAAAAGGAAAAGATCAAAAAAGAGAGAACACCCCCCTCGCTGGGCCATGGCCCAGATGGCCTCGGTGCCAAACAGGCCGGCCCAGCCGGTGCCTACATCACCCATGGGGCGACCGAACCCTAAACTCCCTCCCCAGTCGCCCCACTCCCCACTCCCCTCGCCCCCACACACCCCCACTCCCCCGTTGGATCTGGATCGAGGCAACCGTGCCCTGACCCCATTAACGCCCCTCGTCGGACCGCTCCCCCCCGCCGGACTGCCTCCTTGTCGCCCGGTCATCTTCGCCCTCCTCCTCACCCCCGTTGCCCCTGACCCTACAACCGCCGTGAGGAAACCCCCCTCCTCCCTCTCTCCCCTCTCTGACCCCGCGCCCGTGGCGTCCTCGCTGGCGATGACCGCGCCCCGCTAGCCCGCGCTCAGGCCGCCCCATGCTCGCGCACCTACCCTGGCCTCACCTCCTCCCGCAGCCCGCCTCGCGCCCACTGTCCCGCTTCGCCGCACGACTGCGCCCGCGCTCACTGCGCTCGGTCGCGTCCTAGGCAGCACGCGCGCCCGCGCCCTACCTCCCGCGCCCATGCACCGTGCCGGACCGCGCCTGTGCTGCTTCTGGCCTCACGCGTGTCAGCGCGCCCCGCCACCGCTCATGGCCATGCTGCCGCTGCTGGCCCCTCCGCGCGCGCTTGCGCAGGCCCGCGCACCTCCGCTCGCTGACTGCATGGCGCGTCCACCCCCCTTCTCCGCCCGGCCGCTGCTCGCCGCTGCTCCACGCCGGCGCGCCAGCACCATCTTCCACCAGGCGCCCGCAGCCCCTACGAGCCCGATGCACCCGAGCCCGCTAACGCTGGGTGCGCCCGCTCGGGCAGTGACTGCTGCCCACACCCGTTAAGGCCCCTAGGCCCTATGACATGTGGGGCCCCAACCCCCCCCCCCCAGAACGTTTTTTATAAAAAAATAAAAAAAATAATTAAAATTGTTAATTAATTAATTAAGTTAATTAATCATAATTAGATTAATTTAATCACTAATTAATCTAATTAACTGTTAGTTAACTAAACAGTCTATGACAAACGGGCCCCGTCTGTCAGTTTGACTGGTCAACGGTCACAGTTGACTGTTGACGTCATGATGATGCCAGCAAACACTATTCTGGATAATATTGAATTAAATAAATTCTAAAAATGATTTAAAACTTTAGAAAATCATATAAAATAAACCGTAACTCAAATGAAAATACTTTCTACATGAAAGTTGCTCAGAACGACGAGACGAATCCGAATACGCAGCCCGTTCGTCCGACACACATCCCTAGCATAGCAAACTCGCAACTTTCCCCCTCCGGTTCATCTGTCCAAAAACGCGAAACACCAGGGATACTTTCCCGGATGTTTCCCCTCTTCGCCGGTATCACCTACCACTATGTTAGGTCACCCCTAGCACCACATATTATCGTGTCCTGCTTTGTGTTACATTTGATTGCTCTGTTATTTATTATGTTCCCCCTCCGTTACTTATTTCCGGTAGACTCTGAGACCGGTGCCGATGTCTGTGTGTTCGACTACACCGAAGATGACCCCTCCTTGCCGGAGCAACCAGGCAAGCCCCCCCCCCCTTGATCATCAGATATCGCCTATTCTTCTCTATACTGCTTGCATTAGAGTAGTGTAGCATGTTACTGCTTTCAGTTAATCCTATACTGTTGCATAGCCTGTCCTTGCTACTACTATTGTTACCTTTACCTGCTATCCTACTGCTTAGTATAGGATGCTAGTGTTCCATCAGTGGCCCTACACTCTTGTCCGTCTGCCATGCTATACTACTGGGCCGTGATCACTTCGGGAGGTGATCACGGGCATATACTATATACTTTACACTGTTACATTACCTGTGATACTGTTCGGAGATGGGGGCTGAAGGGGCAGGTGGTTCCACCCAGGTAGTGGTGGGCCTGGGTTCCCGACGGCCCCCGACTGTTACTTTGTGGCGGAGGGACACGGCAGGTTGAGACCACCTAGGAGAGAGGTGGGCCTGGCCCTGGTCGGCGTTCGCGGATACTTAACACGCTTAACGAGATCTTGATATTTGATCCGAGTCGGGCTACTGGCCTATACGCACTAACCAACTATGCGGGAACAGTTATGGGCACTCGACGTCGTGGTATCAGCCGAAGCACTTCGTGACGTCAGCGACTGAGCGGCGTGCGCCAGATTGGAACGTAAGCCTGCTCTTGTATTAAGGGGGCTAGTTCTACTTCCGGCCGCCCTCGCAACGTGCAGGTGTGCAATGGGCGATGGGCCCAGACCCCTGCGCCATAGGATTTATACCGGCGTGCTGACCTCTCTGTTGTGCCTAGGTAGGGCTGCGACGTGTTGATCTCCCAAGGCCGGGCATTGTGACGCCCGGATAATTAGGCTACATTAAAACTCTCCTAATGATGACAAGTCATCTTTGGTTACTGTTGCTAAACTTCCGTTAGTTCAAACCGATTCAAAAATCAATTCAAAAAAATTGACAAACTACAAAAGTTTTTAAAATATTAAACTAAAATGTTCGGAGTGCAGTTAAATGCCAGGGTAATTATAATAAAGCAAACACATTTTTATAAAATGCCTAAATGATTTAAAATGATTTAAAACAAAAAAGAAAATAAATAAAAAGAAAAGAAACTACAAAAACAGAAAACAAACAAAAAAAGGAAAAGGAGAGAAAGGCCCCCACTAGGCTTCGGCCCAGCAGGCCGGCCCATTCGGCCACAGGCCCAACCGGCCACCCCCCTCCCCTTATCCACTCACTCCCTCCCGAAACCCTAACCACCCCGCACCCCCCACTTCCTCGTCTCTCCCTCTCCCTCCCGATCCAGATTAGATCGGGGCTGACCCCATGGCCATCGCCCCAAGCTGCCTCGTCGGCCCCCTCCCTCATCCTCGTGCCCCCGTCCCCTCTCCCTCAGCGGCGCCCCTCGCCGTGCCTGCCGCGACGCCCCCGACGCCCTGCGCCCGCCCTCCGTCGACTGTTGCTGCTCGGAACACCGCCCATCACCGGACCTCCCTCGCCGGACTCCTTCGACGCTGTCCCCTCCCTCGTCGGACCTCCCCGACCTCCGTCGAGCCCACTGCCCCGTCCCTACGAACGCCTCGTGAGCTCCCCCCTCTCCTCCTCCGTGCGCACGTACGTGCACGCACTCACACGCCGCCCCCCTCGCCCGCACGCTCGCCGGTGCTGCCGCCCGCCCAGCCATGGCTAGCCGCCGCACTCGGCGCCCTACTGCGCAGAAGGCCGCGCCCGCAGTCACACGCGCCTTGCCGTCGACGCGTTTCGCGCCTCGCCTTTGCTGGTTCGTCGCCGCGCGCGACCGCACCTGCCCGCGCCCTTCGCCTCGCTCCATCGCGCCGTCATCGCGCGCCGCCTGCCCCCTACTCGTCTGCTCCAACGCGCCCGCCGCCTGCTGTGCGTGCCCACACGCAACCACCCCGGCGCCGGCCACAACGCCCGCACACCCGCGCCAGCCTTCCCCGGCTGAGCCCCGCCGTGGCCTCCGCCGGCCGCCCCGCTGGATCCAGCGGCACCGCCCGGGTCCGTTCCCTCGTGCACGCGCCCGTTCATGCGCCCGTGAGCCCCTGCGCCCGAACGCCCAGCGCCCGTTAAGGCCATGGGCCACTTACACGCGCGCCCTAGCGCCCAGAACGTTTATAAAAAAATAAATAAATAAATAAAAAGAAAAGAATATATAAAATAAAAATAAAATCAATTAATTAATTAAAGGAAATAATAATTAACTTAATTAATTTTGATTAATTAAATTAAACAACTAATTAAACTTTTTTTGAAAGAACTAATTAAACTAATTACACATTAGCTACCTAATTAACCTGATATGTTAATTAGTTAATTAATTAATATGACAGTGGGGCCCACCCCCCCTAATTAATACTAATTAGGGTAATTAACTTGTTTAATTAAAATGTGTCTCTGACCAGTGGGACCCACTGGTCAGGTTGACCAGTCAACCATGTTGACTACTGACGTCAGCATGACATCATGCTGATGTCATAAATCCAATTTCGAATTAAATTAAATAATTAATTAAATTGCAGAAATTAATAAAATATTTAGAAAATCATATCTTTTAATCCGTAACTCGGATTAAATTATTTTCAACATGAAAGTTGCTCAGAACGACGAGACGAATCCGGATACGCAGCCCGTTCGTCCGCCACACATCCCTAACATACTAAACTCACAACTTTCCCCGTCTGGCTCCTCTGCCCAAAAACGTGAAACACCGGGGATACTTTCCCGGTTGTTTCCCTCCTTCACCGGTATCACCTCATACCGCGTTAGGGCACGCCTAGCTTCACGCCTTGTCATGTCATGCATCGTCATGCATTTGCTTGCATTGTATTTATTGTTTCTTCCCCCTCTTCTCTCGCTAGACACCAAGACTGACGACGCTGCTACCCAGTATGACCACGGACTTGACGACCCCTCTCTCTTGCCAGAGCAACCAGGCAAGCCCCCCCCCCCTTGATCACCAGATATCGCCTATTCTTCTCTATACTACTTGCATTAGAGTAGTGTAGCATGTTACTGCTTTCCATTAATCCTATCCTGATGCATAGCCTGTCCTTGCTACTACTGTTGTTACCTTTACCTGCAATCCTACATGCTTAGTTTAGGATGCTAGTATTCCATCTGTGGCCCTACGTTCTTGTCCGTCTACTGTGCTATACTATCGGGCCGTGATCACTTGGGAGGTGATCGTGGGTATATACTATATACTTTATACATGATACATGTGGTGACTAAAGTCGGGTCGGCTCGAGGAGCACCCGCGAGTGATTCACTGATTGGGGGCTGAAAGGACCTTTGTCCCAACGGCCCTCTGTGTGGATCTTTGTGGCGGAGCGTCAGGGCAGGTTGAGACTACCTGGGTGAGAGGTGGGCCTGACCCTATTCGGCGTTCGTGGATACTTAACACGCTTAACGAGATCTTGGTATTTGATCTGAGTTGGGTCATTGACCTTATACGCACTAACCGCCACATGGGACAAGATATGGGCAACCGGCGTCGTGGTATCAGCCGAAGCATTTTGTGACATCAACGACTGAGCGGCACACGCCGGATTGGACTGGAACGCCTGTTAGGCTAGGTCTGCTTCCGGCCGCCCACGCAACGTGCAGGTGTGCTAATGGCGATGGGCCCAGACCCCTGTGCGCTTAGGTTTAGACCGGCGTGCTGACCTCTCTGTTGTGCCTAGGTGGGGAGGCGACGTGTTGATCTTCCGCGGCCGGGCATGACCCAAAAAAGTGTGTCCGGCCAAATGGGATCGAGCGTGTTGGGTAATGTGGTGCACCCCTGCAGGGAAGTTTATCTATTTGAATAGCCGTGAGCTTCGGTAACAGGACGACTTGGAGTTGTACCTTGACCTTATGACAACTAGAACCGGATACTTAATAAAACACACCCTTCCAAGTGGCAGATACAACCCGGTGATCGCTCTCTAACAGGGCGACGAGGAGGGGATCACCGGGTAGGATTATGCTATGCGATGCTACTTGGAGGATTTCAATCTACTCTCTTCTACATGCTGCAAGACGGAGGCTGCCAGAAGCGTAGTCTTCGACAGGATTAGCTATCCCCCTCTTATTCTGGCATTCTGCAGTTCAATCCACCAATATGGCCCTTTACACATATACCCATGCATATGTAGTGTAGCTCCTTGCTTGCGAGTACTTTGGATGAGTACTCACGGTTGCTTTCTCCCCCTTTTCCCCCTTTCCTTTCTTCTGGTTGTCGCAACCAGATGCCGGAGCCCAGGAGCCAGACGCCACCGTCGACGACGACTCCTACTACACCGGAGGTGCCTACTACTACGTGCTGCCCGCTGACGACGACCAGGAGTAGTTAGGAGGATCCCAAGCAGGAGGCATGCGCCTCTTTCAATCTGTATCCCAGTTTGTGCTAGCCTTCTTAAGGCAAACTTGTTTAACTTATGTCTGTACTCATATATTGTTGCTTCCGCTGACTCGTCTATGATCGAGCACTTGTATTCGAGCCCTCGAGGCCCCTGGCTTGTATTATGATGCTTGTATGACTTATTTATGTTTTAGAGTTGTGTTGTGATATCTTCTCGTGAGTCCCTGATCTTGATCCTACACATTTGCGTGCATGATTAGTGTACGATTGAATCGGGGGCGTCATAAGTTGGTATCAGAGCCGACTGCCTGTAGGAATCCCCCTTTCACACTCCTTGGCCGAAGTTGAGTCTAGTCAATGAAAACTGTTTTACTAACATGGTCGTGCGGCCCATGGGCCCACGTCGCCATTGGGTGGTAGTAGGATCTTTTATTCCTCGACCTTTACTCTGGGACTCTGAACTCTCTTTTATTCGGGTTAAATTATTTTGCTAAAATCTAACTTTAGGTTCTCGAAAATACTTCCTTCCAGAGAGCCCCTTCAGGCCAGATGATCGCCTGCTGCACCAGAAGATTCTGAAGACACTCTCTGATGCTTTCCTGAGACCCTTGTGCCCTTCGCCGTTGCGATCCCTACCACCGATAAATCTTTATGGATAACTACATACTTTTGTCATTCATACCTTCATCCTCAGTTGTGCTTGTTATTACAAGATGCCCTAAATTGCTCTCCGTTGTTCTGAAAATCCTTTAAGCTTACTGCCTTGCAGTTCCTTGCCACATGATTACCCCTACAGGTAATTCCTCGCTCTTACCGAGTATCCGCTCATCCCCAGTTGTTCATGTGTTTCACAAAATTCTTCAAAATACTATCCGATCTTTCGAGAATCCTCTGTAGCCTATGGCTCTTGAAATGCTTGTTTGCCTGCATTATGGTTAATTCCAAATGACTAGCAATATTCATGGATGTCCCTTGCCTTTATCATCTTTGGCCCCTCAATTTAATATGTTGCGAATGTTGCAACCCTTAATCAAATCCTAGAAGTCATCCTTTCGGCTCAGACATCATTTTAAACATGGGCTGAATCTCGACCAATCAAATTGTTGTCGATTTTACCCCTAAGCTTACTCAACTTATCCATCCTTAATTAGAGTGTTTGCTTCTGATCCTTTGCTTTGGAAATCATAATTCCTTTACATGTGAGCTTTGAATTAGCCAGTTGCTTATATAATCCAATGCCTTTGCATTGTTTCTTCCTCTGGTTGTGTGCTGATACTCACATCAGCTTCGTAATGGACCTTTGGATCCTTTGTTGAAATATCATCCGATAGTGTCCTTCGTATACAAAAACCTCGAGAAGTTCCTTCCCTGATACATAATGCCTTCGGTAAATTGTATCCTCTCGTTTTGTCACCCATGCTCTACTATCGAGATTGTGTCATTTACTACTGAAGCTTGTGGTATAAGTTCCCAAGATGCCCCTAAGGGTTGAACCTATGCCTTCCCAGATTTGGGTAAACCCAAGAACTATCATGAGTCATACTCTTCTGGTGTTTTGCTAGTTAAATTTTAAACCTTACAACTTCTTCGAAAAATGAGAAGTGAATGAAAGGTTATGCATTGGAGAAGTGGGAGTCGACCTTGAACCTTATGTTCATGCCCATGGATGCGATGTAGATCCTATCATAGAAGCTTCTTGTAATAATAACTATTTCCTTGATATGAAATCACCTGGTATCTATGTATTGATCATTTGCAATCATGGTCCCGACCACATTTTCTCCTTGATTCCATTTCTCGGACAAGTTAAAGCACTTGTCTTTTGTTGATCGATACATCTCCTCAACCTCTATTTTGATCTTCCTCGAGTATTAACCTCTGGTATCTCGAGAAATATGTTGCTTCCCGCGAGTCTTCATCTAGTATTGCTTCTCACCGATCTCGGACCCCCCCCCCCCAGGTTCTGAGTTATTAGCCCCTCGAGACCACCGATAAGTGAATCGATTCCGCACTCCGATTCAATAACTCTAAGTAATTCTTGTTGCTCACGAGTTTAATAATCCTTCAAGTCATTCCTAGCCTTATCGACTATATCATTATCGTGCAAACTTCTAACTGTGCTTGTAACGCCCTCGATGCGGCTATATCTCCCACGTGTCAAAGCACGACTTAGAGGCATAACCGCATTGAAAGCAATGTCGCAAGTGAGGTAATCTTCACACACCCCATGTAATGCATAAGGGAAAGAGATACATAGTTGGCTTACAATCGCCACTTCACACAATTACATGAATAAAGCATTACATCATCCAAATACAATCAAGGTCCGACTACGGAACCAAAAGAAAAAGAAGAACCCCAAGTGCGACAAAGGTCCCCGATCGACCCCAAATGGGCTCCACTACTGATCAACTGGAACGGAACAACACAAAGGACAAGATCTTCATCGAGCTCCTCCTGAGCTTGGTTGCGTCATCTGCATGGACTCATCGGCACCTGCAAGCTGGTTTTGGAAGTATCTGTGAGTCACGGGGACTCAGCAATCTCGCACCCTCGCGATCAAGACTATTTAAGCTTATGGGTAAGGTAAAAGGTATGAGGTGGAGCTGCAGCAAGCGACTAGCATATATGGTGGCTAACATACGCAAATGAGAGCGAGAAGAGAAGGCAAAGCACGGCCGATAAAAGTATGATCAAGGAGCGATCCTAAAGCAACCTACGCCAAGCATAACTCCAACACCGTGTTCACTTCCCAGACTCCGCCGGAAAGAGACCATCATGGTTACACACGCGGTTGATGCATTTTAATTAAGGTCAACTTTAGGTTTTCTACAACCGGACGTTAACAAATTCCCATCTGCCCATAACCGCGGGCACGGCTTTCAAAAGTTCAAATCCCTGCAGGGGTGTCCCAACTTAGCCCATCACAAGCTCTCACGGTCAACGAAGGAATAGACCTCCTCCCGAGACATTCCGATCAGACTCGGTATCCCGGTTCTACAAGACACTTCGACAAGTTAAAACAAATCCAGCAACACCGCCCGAATGTGCCGACAAATCCCGATAGGAGCTGCACATATCTCGTTCTCAGGGCACACTCAGATGAGCTCTCCATACAACTAAAACCAAACCTCGAGTTTCCCCGAGGGGGCGCTGCACAGGACTCTAGTTTGGACCAACACTCAGAGGAGCACTGGCCCAGGGGGTTTAAAATAAAGATGACCCTTGGGCTGGCCGACCCAAGGGAAAGAAAAGGCTAGGTGGCGAATGGTAAAACCAATGTTGGGCATTGCTGGAGAAGTTTTAATTCAAGGCGAACTGTCAAGGGGTTCCCATTATTACCCAACCGCGTAAGGAACGCAAAATCCGGGAACATAACACCGATATGACGGAAACTAGGGCGGCAAGAGTGGAACAAAACACTAGGCATAAGGCCGAGCCTTCCACCCTTTACCAAGTATATAGATGCATTAATTAAATAAGATATATTGTGATATCCGAACAAGTAAACATTTCCAACAAGGAACAACATCTCCATGTTCCAACAAGGAACAAACTTCAATCTTCACCTGCAACTAACAACGCTATAAGAGGGGCTGAGCAAAGCAGTAACGTAGCCAAACAACGGTTTGCAAGGACAAGGTGGGTTAGCGGATTGGTTCAACAATATGGGTGACATGATAAGCAACTGGTAGGTATCGCAGCATAGGCATAGCAAAAGAGCGAGCATCTAGCAAGCAAAGATAGAAGTGATTTCGAGGGTATGATCATCTTGCCTGAAATCCCGCAAGGAAGAAGAACGAGTCCATGAAGCAGGCAAACGGACGTAGTCGAACGAATCCTCACAACACGACGTTATCGGAACCAACCCGAAGAAGCAACACCGGAAAGAAGCACACAACATAGTAAACAACCAACACATGAACATGATAAGATATGCGGGATGCGGTATGCGATGCATATGCATGATTTGCAAAGGAATGAATGAACCTGGCCTTAACTTGGAAATCCAAGTGTGCCACTGTAAAGGTGAGGTGAAATCGCTTGAAAACGATATAAGGATCACCGGAATCGGAGTTACGGTTTGGAAATGGCAAGCAATTCAAATATGGCAACGGTCTGCGATATACAGCAAGTAGCCATCTAAATGCATGAGGATGAACATGCTACAGCACCCAAACATGGCATCAAAATACATGGCAGGGATCCATTCAAGATGCTTAACAAAATATGAACACTGAGCTATGGCCAATTCATCCATTACCAGGTTCAAACAAGCATGGCAAAAATGCAATTGGTAAACAGATCTCAGAGTTAGTGAAATTAACACTTGTCTGGAATTTCAGATCAGGTAGCACACTTTGGAGCATGAAAACTATATGCTACAAGACCTGAACATGGCAAAGAAAAGCATGGCATGGAGCTACTCAAAGAGCTTAACAAAAGTCCCTTAGTGACCTTGAGCCAAAAGGGATCAGAAAATACATTTGCAAGCATGTGAACATGGCAAAAACATAATCAGATCACAGACTTAGTGAAAAACTGGAGCATGCAAATCAGATATCAAGTAGGCATGTTTACGAGCTCGATGCACTCACTACAGAGCAAGGCATGACAATCTAAGCATACACCCATCAAGAATACACATTATACAAGCTATACATGGCAAGAACAATAACATAGCATGCACGGATCAACTACAACATCCTCGGCAAAATCGCTAACAAGTAGACAATCTGCCCAGATTCACGAAATAGCAAAAGTAGAGCCCGATTGACTCAAGCTAGGGTGCTCCATAATTGCAAACAAAGACATGGATGGATAGAGCACTACAAGATTAACAAAACATCCTTACTGATCATCCTCAAAAGAGGCACGGATCACTAGGAAACAACATGAACATATGGCATAATGAGATAAACAGTCCAAGGACTTAGTGGAATTGCTAAGTCCCTGAAATCAGCATTAACGAATGCTCCACTTTGCAAGCTTGTGCTAGTCACCACACACATCACAAAAATACATGTATAGCACCTCTGGAAAGATGGCAAATCATATAACAAAACACATGTAGAGCACAGGAGCATATCATGCACACAATAATCATGGCAAAAATGACAAATATCTAATTGGAGCAGCAGATCTGACAATTAACTCAAATAGCACTCTTCCAACAGCGTTTCGGGCATCAAGATGAGCTCAAAAGAAAATGATGCAATGAGATGAAATGATGTACTCTCTGAGGCGAACATTTTGATATGCTATATGCGCAAAACGGATCTACAGATGCGGAGTTACGACATGATGAACATGAGCATATGAATATGGGAATTTCGGGGACTTCGTGGAATTATACCTCCGCGAAAGTCAACGCGGGACGGAGATATCCGGGACGAGGAGATCCGGATCGAGGGGCCGCGTTTGGATGAGATGCCGGTGGATCTCGTCCCGATCCACCGGATCTCACCGGAGAGGACGACGGCGGCCGGAGGGAGGACGACGCCGGCGAGGGTCGGTGGCGGCGGCCGGGGTCGGCGGCGAGCTCTGCGGCGGAGGCGGCGGCCGGCGGCGAGGGAACATGGCGGCGGGGCGATGGCGGCGAGGAGAGGTGCGGGCGCCGGTGGAGTGGCGCGGCGGCGTGAAGTCCGGCGCGGTGGCGGTGCGCTGCGGTGGCGACGGCCACGCCGGCGAGGGCGGCGGTGGCGGGGCGCCTCGGGCGCGCGACAAGGAGGCAGGTGACGCGCGGGGGCTCGGGCCCGGTCGCGGCTCGGGCGGGCCGGCCTCGGGCCCCGCGGGCTGCGGCGGCGGGAGGAGAGAGAGAGGGTGACGTGGCGACGGGGGATTCGCCGGGGACGGCGGTGCGGACACGTCCGGTCCGGGATGGACACGTCCGGCGGCTGGAGGTGGAAGAAGGCTAGGGTTCATCCGCGAATTTCGGGAGGGGAGCACATATTTATAGGTAGAGGGAGCTAGGAGAGTCCAAATGAGGTGCGGTTTTCGGCCACGCGATCGTGATCGAACGACCGAGATGATGGAGGAGGTTTAGGTGGGTTTTGGGACACTATGGAGAGGTGTTGGGCTGCAACACACACGAGGCCTTCTCGGTCCCTCGGTTAACCGTTGGAGCATCAAACGAAGTCCAAACGGTACAAAACTTGACAGGCGGTACCGGTAGTAAACCAAGGCCGCTTGGCAAGTCTCGGTCCAATCCGGAAATGTTTAATCCCCACACACGAGAAGAAGGTAGAAATGACCACCGGAGGAGAACGGAGCGCCGGAATGCAAAATGGACAACGGGGAAAATGCTCGGATGCATGAGACGAACACGTATGCAAATGAAATGGACAAGATGACATGATATGCAATGCATGACACGCAAGCAATGACAAGGCAACAACAGCGAATAACTGGATGACACCTGGCACATCGATCTCGGGGCGTTACAACACTCCACCACTACGAGAGGATCTCATCCCGAGATCTAGAATGGCACCGGAGGGAAAACGGAAGAGAAAGAGAAGAGGTAAAACTAAGTTGCTCCTTTGACAAACGAGTGAAACCAAAGAACCTTGAAAAGGTTAAGCCATATCAAGAAAAGAATACAACGGAGATAAATGAAGTTGAAAGCACTCCGGTAGGGAAGCGGAATAAGGAATTACAAATTCGGACAGCACTTCGGATGAAAAGAGATGAAAGGCTTGATAAAATGAAAGAGCTTGAGCAAAGGGGCACAACACTCCGGTTAAGAGGATAAACATGATGAGGACAAGAAAAAGGTTTGAAGAGAGCAGCAACACAATTCCTCCGGGAGAGAGTAATAGAAGATAGATGATTAAAATAAAGAATGGAGAAGAAAATGCCAACTTCCGTCACAAAGAGTTTGAAAAGGCATCTTTAGGAGAAGGGTCGAACGGAGTTGTTGGAACACCAACAACGAAAAGAATACACTTGATATGGTCTTATGGAATACATCTCAAATTATGAGGTGACAGCCTGCCACTCACGGGAAAAGAATTGGGTTGATATGAACAAGGAGACGAGAAACTTATTTCACCGGGAGGATAAATGAAGAACTTGGGTCCTTTGTAAACACCATAGATAGCAACAATCCTTAGGGAAGGCTTTGGTGAAATATAACCCAAGATAACTCCAAAGAAGAGATTGATGGATTTAAAATACCTCATTCTTAATAACATGTGAATCATGAACTCAAATTATCAAGAATGATGTAAAACCACCTCCAATGATACGGTAGAAAGAAATGCACTCCGGATAGCAAGATGAAGAAAGCTTGAGCTCCTTTGAAAAGAATCTCGATGAACACTTCGAGAAGGAATATAAATCCTTGATGAACCATCATGTAGAACCTTCATGAGAACTCCGGAAATAAAAGAATGGTCAAACGAAAGGAAGAGAAGCTGAAAACACAAGCTGAAACCTTATAACGATTTAGATGGATCTCCGTGATAATTAGAGCTTGGAACTCCGGGAAAGAAAAGATAAGGCATCTCGAACTGAGAATATGATATGAGGAACCACTCCGGAAAAAGAATTTATCACTTGGATGAAACAAGAATAAGAATTACATTATGCTTATCCTTCACCAATTTAAATTGATGACAATCAATGGATTTGGCATACTACTTATTCTCGTAGAAAAGATTAAAAGAGATATATCCAAACTTGAGAAGGTCTTCAACGAACCACCGGTAGAATTGAAATAACGAATAAATTGATATGATAACGAAGGAAGAGAAATCTTGAACGAACCACCGTAAGAATTGAAAACGATTGAAGAAAGGATAAAGAAGCACCGGGAAGAATTATAAAAAAACGAAGATACTTGAGACAATCTAGGTACATGAGAACGAAGGGATCACAAACTGATTGTAGATCACTTGAACGATGCACTGGTAAGATTTGGAGAACCATAGCTGAAAGCCGAGAATGAATACTTCTGAGATGATGGGCTCCGGATAAAACAAATTGAAATACTCTTGAAATGCTCCGGATAGGTGAAAGAATACTCACGATCAAAACAATTACGAGTGGATGGCAACAACCTAGAATCACGAATCTTTGAGAGAACGGATAAGATTGAAGGGAAACTCTTCTTCGGTCTTCAAAATCCGAGAATGACTTCGAGAAACACCACCATGAATTATTGAGGCACACCGGAATGAAGAATGGAAAAGTTAAGCCAACGACGAAAAGAATTTGAAAGATCTTGGAGAAAAGCATTTGACTGATGAAAATTCATTCATACGTCCAACTTGGAAAAGAATTTGAGAGTAACGCCGGGAAAAGAGAAGAGTCAGGTAAGATCCTGGGAAAAGACCTGTGGGTTAGGGCCCACTGAAAAGACACACCGTTGAATGATTGCTAGAAACTGAGATTGCACCGGTTGAATTAAAAGGCTTGAATGAGATAACAACCTCAAAAGATCTTGAACGAATGCAGAGTGGAAAACATGACTCTTCGAGATATCTTGAGCACTTCGGAACAATAGAATAGCGAGCGGTGAAAGATTATGAGGTGTACCGTTATGAGAAGGTTTTTGAAACGAGGAAAAAGATATGACCAACACCGAAAGCTTGAATTGGTTCCACTAGAGAAGAAAACGAGTGATGAGAGACGAACTTGAAGCTCCGTTAGAATCTTCCTGAGAATCACCGGATAAGAATATTGATAGAAAAGAATGGAGAGACTTCACATCAATAAGATGGATACTCGATTAAGAGATCTGAATCCTTGGAGAAAAACAAAGGGAGGGAGGGTGGGAAAAGCAAAGACAATTTGGAATGGATGAAACGAACACCGTTGAGAAGAACTGATACTTGTTCTTGCGGTTATTGAAATGATCGGATCCACTTGAAGAGAAACACGCCGGTTGAAAAACGATTGACATGACAGTCTTGATTACCAAGAAGGATTGGTATTCACATCGGAGCATGAGAACACCATTTAGGAAAGGTATTGAATCAACTCTTGACTTCGAAGCAACTCGAATACCACAACTCAAAACAAAAACAAAGGATTGGCTTGCGAAATAAGCCGGAACAAACATATAATAGAGATTTCGTCCGAAGTTTTCGTGGTGGGGCCTACACGGGCTCGATCGTACAACACCATCAGGTACAAGGCAGTGCACATGACATACGAAGCGTCCCCGAGTCGGCATAGCCAAGGACTCTTTAAGACACAATGAGACCACTTTAAACCTGTTGGGGACCGTTGCAGAAAACAAAAAAATTCTACATTTCACCAAGATCAATCTATGGAGTCAACTAGCAACGAGAGGAGAGTGCATCTACATACCCTTGTAGATCGCGAGCGGAAGCGTTCAATAGAACGGGGATGATGGAGTCGTACTCGCCGTGATCCAAATCACCGATGACCAAGTGCCGAACGGACGACACCTCCGCGTTCAACACACGTACGGGGCGGATGACGTCTCCTCCTTCTTGATCCAGCAAGGGGGAAGGAGAGGTTGATGAAGATCCAGCAGCACGACGGCGTGGTGGTGGATGCAGCAGTGATCGCAGCAGGGCTTCGCCGAGCTTCTGCGAGAGGGAGAGGTGTAGCAGGGGAGAGGGAGGTGCCAAAACTTCAGGGTTTTTCTGCCCTCCCTCCCCCCCTTATATATGCCCCCTAGGGGCTGCGCCGGCCCTAGGAGATGGGATCTCCTAGGGGGGGTGGCGGCCAAGGGGGTGGAGTGCCCCCCAAGGCAAGTGGAGGCGCCCCCTCCCCTAGGGTTCCTAACCCTAGGCGCATGGGGGGGCCCAAGGGGGGCGCACCAGCCCACTAAGGGCTGGTTCCCTCCCCACTTCAGCCCATGGGGCCCTCCGGGATGGGTGGCCCCACCCGGTGGACCCCTGGGACCCTTCCGGTGGTCCCGGTACAATACCAGTGACCCCCGAAACTCTCCCGATGGCCGAAACTGCACTTCCTATATATAATTCTTCACCTCCAGACCATTCCGGAACTCCACGTGACGTCCGGGATCTCACTTGAGACTCCAAAAAACTTTCAGGTTACTGCATACTCATATCTCTACAACCCTAGCGTCACCGAACCTTAAGTGTGTAGACCCTACGGGTTCGGGAGACATGCAGACATGACCGAGACGCCTCTCTGGTCAATAACCAACAGTGGGATCTGGATACCCATGTTGGCTCCCACATGCTCCTCGATGATCTCATCGGATGAACCACGATGTCGAGGATTCAAGCAACCCCGTATACAATTCCCTTTGTCAATCGGTACGTTACTTGCCCGAGATTCGATCGTCGGTATCCCAATACCTCGTTCAATCTCGTTACCAGCAAGTCACTTTACTCGTACCGTAATGCATGATCCCGTGACCAGACACTTGGTCACTTTGAGCTCATTATGATGATGCATTACCGAGTGGGCCCAGAGATACCTCTCCGTCATACGGAGCGACAAATCCCAGTCTCGATTTGTGCCAACCCAACAGACATTTTCGGAGACACCTGTAATGTACCTTTATAGTCACCCAGTTACGTTGTGACGTTTGGTATACCCAAAGCACTCCTATGGTATTCGGGAGTTACACGATCTCATGGTCTAAGGAAAAGATACTTGACATTGGAAAAACTCTAGCAAACGAACTATACAATCTTGTGCTATGTTTAGGATTGGGTCTTGTCCATCACATCATTCTCCTAATGATGTGATCTCGTTATCAATGACATCCAATGTCCATAGTCAGGAAACCATGACTATCTGTTGATCAACGAGCTAGTCAACTAGAGGCTTACTAGGGACATGTTGGTGTCTATGTATTCACACATGTATTACGATTTCCGGATAACACAATTATAGCATGAATAAAAGACAGTCATCATGAACAAGGAAATATAATAATAATACTTTTATTATTGCCTCTAGGGCATATTTCCAACATCCCACTTGCACTAGAGTCAATAATCTAGTTACATTGTGATGAACCAAACACCCATGGAATTCTGGTGTTGATCATGTTTTGCTCTAGGGAGAGGTTTAGTCAACGGATCTGCTACATTCAGGTCCGTATGTACTTTACAAATATCTATGTCTCCATCTTGAACATTTTCATGAATGGAGTTGAAGCGACGCTTGATGTGCCTTGTCTTCTTGTGAAACCTGGGCTCCTTGGCAAGTGCAATAGCTCCAGTGTTGTCACAGAAGAGCTTGATCGGCCCCGACGCATTAGGTATGACTCCTAGGTCAGTGATGAACTCCTTCACCCAAATTGCTTCATGTGCTGCCTCCGAGGCTGCCATGTACTCCACTTCACATGTAGATCCCGCCACGACGCTCTGCTTGCAACTGCACCAGCTTACTGCCCCACCATTCAAAATATACACGCATTCGATTTGTGACTTAGAGTCATCCAGATCTATGTCGAAGCTAGCGTCGACGTAACCCTTTACGACGAGCTCTTCGTCACCTCCATAAACGAGAAACATTTCCTTAGTCCTTTTCAGGTACTTCAGGATATTCTTGACCGCTGTCCAGTGTTCCTTGCCGGGATTACTTTGGTACCTTCCTACCAAACTTACGGCAAGGTTTACATCAGGTCTGGTACACAGCATGGCATACATAATAGAACCTATGGCTGAGGCATAGGGGATGACACTCATCTCTTCTATATCTTCTGTCGTGGTCGGACATTGAGCTGAGCTCAATTTCACACCTTGTAACACAGGCAAGAACCCCCTCTTAGACTGATCCATATTGAACTTCTTCAATATCTTATCAAGGTATGTACTTTATG
This sequence comes from Triticum urartu, assembly GCF_003073215.2. Classification (NCBI taxonomy): domain Eukaryota; kingdom Viridiplantae; phylum Streptophyta; class Magnoliopsida; order Poales; family Poaceae; genus Triticum; species Triticum urartu. Next base: position 580,184,572 of record NC_053026.1, on the reverse strand, counting down.
AAAGACCTATGAGGCGTCTCGATCTATCTCTATAGATTTTGATGCCTAATATATAAGCAGCTTCTCCAAGGTCCTTCATTGAAAAACTCTTATTCAAGTAGGCCTTAATGCTGTCCAAGAGTTCTATATCATTTCCCATCAAAAGTATGTCATCTACATATAGTATGAGAAATGCTACAGAGCTCCCACTCACTTTCTTGTAAACGCAGGCTTCTCCATAAGTCTGTGTAAACCCAAACGCTTTGATCATCTCATCAAAGCGAATGTTCCAACTCCGAGATGCTTGCACCAGCCCATAAATCGAGCGTTGGAGCTTGCACACCTTGTCAGCATTCTTAGGATCGACAAAACCTTCCGGCTGCATCATATACAATTCTTCCTTAAGGAAACCATTAAGGAATGCCGTTTTGACGTCCATTTGCCATATCTCATAATCATAGTATGCGACAACTGCTAACATAATTCGGACGGACTTCAGCTTCGCTACTGGTGAGAAAGTCTCATCGTAGTCAACCCCTTGAACTTGTTGATAACCCTTAGCGACAAGCCGAGCTTTATGGATGGTCACATTACCATCCGCGTCTGTCTTCTTCTTAAAGATCCATTTATTTTCTATGGCTCGCCGATCATCGGGCAAGTCAGTCAAAGTCCATACTTCGTTTTCATACATGGATCTTATCTCAGATTTCATGGCTTCTAGCCATTTGTCGGAATCCGGGCCCGCCATCGCTTCTTCATAGTTCGAAGGTTCACCGTTGTCTAACAACATGATTTCCAAGACAGGGTTGCCGTACCACTCTGGTGCGGAACGTGTCCTCGTGGACCTATGAAGTTCAGTAGCAACTTGATCTGAAGTTTCATGATCATCATCATTAACTTCCTCTCTAGTTGGTGCAGGCACCTCAGGAACATTTTCTTGAGTTGCGCCATTTTCCGGTTCAAGAGGTAACACTTCATCAAGTTCTACTTTCCTCCCACTTACTTCTTTCGAGAGAAACTCCTTCTCTAGAAAGGATCCATTCTTGGCAACAAAGATCTTGCCTTCGGATCTGAGGTAGAAGGTATACCCAATAGTTTCTTTAGGGTATCCTATGAAGACGCATTTTTCTGACTTGGGTTCGAGCTTTTCAGGTTGAAGTTTCTTGACATAAGCATTGCATCCCCAAAATTTTAGAAATGACAGCTTAGGTTTCTTCCCAAACCATAATTCATACGGTGTCGTCTCGACGGATTTCGACGGAGCCCTATTTAAAGTGAATGCGGCAGTCTCTAAAGCATGGCCCCAAAAGGATAGCGGTAAATCGGTAAGAGACATCATAGATCGCACCATATCTAATAGAGTGCGATTACGACGTTCGGACACACCATTACGCTGAGGTGTTCCAGGCGGCGTGAGTTGTGAAACTATTCCACATTTTCTTAAGTGTGTGCCAAATTCATGACTCAAGTATTCTCCTCCACGGTCTGACCGCAAAAACTTGATTTTTCTGTCACGTTGATTCTCAACCTCACTCTGAAATTCCTTGAACTTTTCAAAGGTTTCAGACTTGTGTTTCATTAAGTAGATATACCCATATCTACTCAAGTCATCAGTGAGGGTGAGAACATAACGATAGCCACCGCGAGCCTCAACGCTCATTGGACCGCACACATCAGTATGTATGATTTCCAATAAGTTGGTTGCTCGCTCCATTGTTCCTGAGAACGGAGTCTTGGTCATTTTACCCATGAGGCATGGTTCGCACGTGTCAAATGATTCATAATCAAGAGACTCTAAAAGTCCATCAGCATGGAGCTTCTTCATGCGTTTGACACCTATGTGACCAAGGCGGCAGTGCCACAAGTATGTGAGACTATCATTATCAACCTTACATCTTTTGGTATTCACACTATGAACATGTGTAGCATTACCCTTGAGATTCATTAAGAATAAACCATTCACCATCGGAGCATGACCATAAAACATATCTCTCATATAAATGGAACAACCATTATTCTCGGATTTAAATGAGTAGCCATCTCGAATTAAACGAGATCCCGATACAATGTTCATGCTCAAAGCTGGCACTAAATAACAATTATTGAGGTTTAACACTAATCCCGTAGGTAAATGTAGAGGTAGCGTGCCGACGGCGATCACATCGACCTTGGAACCATTCCCGACATGCATCGTCACCTCGTCCTTCGCCAGTCTCCGCTTATTCCGTAGCTCCTGCTTTGAGTTACAAATGTGAGCAACTGCACCGGTATCAAATAACCAAGAGCTACTACGAGTACTGGTAAGGTACATATCAATTACATGTATATCACATATACCTTTTGTTTTGCCGGCCTTCTTATCCGCTAAGTATTTGGGGCAGTTCCGCTTCCAGAGACCACTTCCCTTGCAATAAAAGCACTCAGTCTCGGGCTTGGGTCCATTCTTTGGCTTCTTCCCGGCAGCTTGCTTACCGGGCGCGGCAACTCCCTTGCCGTCCTTCTTGAAGTTCTTTTTACCCTTGCCTTTCTTGAACTTAGTGGTTTTATTCACCGTCAACACTTGATGTTCCTTCTTGACTTCTACCTCTGCTGATTTCAGCATTGCAAATACTTCAGGAATGGTCTTTTCCATCCCCTGCATATTGAAGTTCATCACAAAGCTCTTGTAGCTTGGTGGAAGCGACTGGAGGATTCTGTCAATGACCGCGTCATCCGGGAGATTAACTCCCAGCTGAGTCAAGAGGTTATGTAACCCAGACATAGTGAGTATGTGCTCACTGACAGAACTATTTTCCTCCATCTTACAGCTAAAGAACTTGTCAGAGACTTCATATCTCTCGATCCGGGCATGAGCTTGGAAAACCATTTTGAGCTCTTCAAACATCTCATATGCTCCATGTCTCTCAAAACGCTTTTGGAGCCCCGGCTCTAAGCTGTAAAGCATGCCGCACTGAACGAGGGAGTAGTCATCAGCACGTGTCTGCCAAGCGTTCATAACGTCTTGGTTCTGTGGGACAGGCGGGTCACCTAGCGGTGCTTGTAGGACATAATCTTTCTTGGCAGCTATGAGGATGATCCTCAGGTTCCGGACCCAGTCCGTGTAATTGCTGCCATCGTCTTTCAGCTTGGTTTTCTCTAGGAACGCGTTGAAGTTGAGGACTACGTTGGCCATTTGATCTACAAGACATATTGTAAAGATTTTAGACTAAGTTCATGATAATTAAGTTCATCTAATCAAATTATTCAATGAACTCCCACTTAGATAGACATCCCTCCAGTCATCTAAGTATAACATGATCCGAGTTAACTAGGCCGTGTCCAATCATCACGTGAGACGGACTAGTCAACACCGGTGAACATCTTTATGTTGATCGTATCTACTATACGACTCATGCTCGACCTTTCGGTCTTCTGTGTTCCGAGGCCATGTCTGTACATGCTAGGCTCGTCAAGTCAACCTAAGTGTTTGCATGTGTAAATCTGTCTTACACCCGTTGTATGTGAACGTTAGAATCTATCACACCCGATCATCACGTGGTGCTTCGAAACAACGAACTGTCGCAACGGTGCACAGTTAGGGGAAACACTTTCTTGAAATTATTATGAGGGATCATCTTATTTACTGCCGTCGTTCTAAGTAAACAAGACGCAAAAACATGATAAACATCACATGCAATCATATAATAATAGTCATATGATATGGCCAATATCACATAGCTCCTTTGATCTCCATCTTGGGGCTCCATGATCACCTTGTCACCGGCATGACACCATGATCTCCATCATCATGATCTCCATCATCGTGTCTCCATGAAGTTGCTCGCCAACTATTACTTCTACTACTATGGCTAACGCGTTTAGCAATAAAGTAAAGTAATTTACATGGCGTTTCTCAATGACACGCAGGTCATACAAAAAATAAAGACAACTCCTATGGCTCCTGCCGGTTGTCATACTCATCGACATGCAAGTCGTGATTCCTATTACAATAGCATGAACATCTCATACATCACATATATATCATTCATCATTCATCACAACCTTGGCCATATCATATCACAAAGCACTTGCTACAAAAACAAGTTAGACGTCCTCTAATTGTTGTTGCATGTTTTACGTGGCTGCAATAGGGTTCTAGCAAGAACGTTTTCTTACCTACGTGAAAGCCACAACGTGATTTGTCAACTTCTATTTACCCTTCATAAGGACCCTTTTCATCGAATCCGCTCCAACTAAAGTAGGAGAGACAGACACCCGCCAGCCACCTTATGCAACTAGTGCATGTTAGTCGGTGGAACCGGTCTCACGTAAGCGTACGTGTAAGGTTGGTCCGGGCCGCTTCATCCCACAATACCGTTGAAGCAAGATAAGACTAGTAGCGGAAAGAAAGTTGACAACATCTACGCCCACAACAAATTGTGTTCTACTCGCGCAAGAAGAACTACGCATAGACCTAGCTCATGATGCCACTGTTGGGGAACGTTGCAGAAAACAAAAAAATTTCTACGGTTTCACCAAGATCCATCTAGGAGTTCATCTAGCAACGAGTGATTGGATTGCATCTACATACCTTTGTAGATCACGTGCGGAAGCGTTCAAAGAACGGGGATGAGGAAGGCGTACTCGGCGTGATCCAAATCACCGGAGATCCTAGCGCCGAACGGACGGCACCTCCGCGTTCAACACACGTACGGTCAGCATAACGTCTCCTCTTCTTGATCCAGAAAGGGAGAAGGAGATGTTGAGGAAGATCCAGCAGCATTACGGCGTGATGGTGGATGCAGCAGTCACCGCAGCAGGGCTTCGCCAAGCTCTATGGAGGAGGAGGGGGTGTTGGAGAGGGAGAGGGAGGCACCAAAGGAAAAGGTGAGAAGTCCTCCATCTCCCCACTATATATAGGGGGGCCTAGGGGGGGCGCCGGCCCTAGGAGATCCAATCTCCTAGGGGGGCGGCGGCCAAGGGGTGGGGGACTTGCCCCCCAAGCAAGGGGGCGCCCCCTCTAGGGTTTCCCCCACCCTAGGCGCATGGGCCCTAGGGGCAAGTGGCGCCCCAGCCCACTTTGGGCTGGTTCCCTTCCCACCTCATCCCATGTGGCCCTCCGGGATAGGTGGCCCCACCCGGTGGACCCCCGGGACCCTTCCGGTGGTCCCGGTACTATATCGGTGACCCCGAAACTTGTCCCGATGGCCGAAACAGCACTTTCTATATATAATTCTTTACCTCCGGACCATTCTGGAACTCCTCGTGATGTCCAGGATCTCATCCGGGACTCCGAACAACATTCGGGTTACTGCATATACATATCCCTACAACCCTAGCGTCACCGAACCTTAAGTGTGTAGACCCTACGGGTTCGGGAGACATGCAGACATGACCGAGACTGCTCTCCGGTCAATAACCAACAGCGGGATCTGGATACCCATGTTGGCTCCCACATGCTCCACGATGATCTCATCGGATGAACCACGATGTCGAGGATTCAAGCAACCCCGTATACAATTCCCTTTGTCAATCGGTATGTTACTTGCCCGAGATTCGATCGTCGGTATCCCAATACCTTGTTCAATCTCGTTACCGGCAAGTCACTTTACTCGTACCGTAATGCATGATCCCGTGACCAGACACTTGGTCACTTTGAGCTCATAGTGATGATGCATTACCGAGTGGGCCTAGTGATACCTCTCTGTCATATGGAGTGACAAATCCCAGTCTTGATCCGTGTCAACCCAACAGACACTTTCGGAGATACCCGTAGTATACCTTTATAGTCACCCAGTTACGTTGTGACGTTTGGTACACCCAAAGCACTCCTACGGTATCCGGGAGTTACACGATCTCATGGTCTAAGGAAAAGATACTTGACATTGGAAAAACTCTAGCAAACGAACTATACGATCTTGTGCTATGTTTAGGATTGGGTCTTGTCCATCACATCATTCTCCTAATGATGTGATCTCGTTATCAATGACATCCAATGTCCATAGTCAGGAAACCATGACTATCTGTTGATCAACGAGCTAGTCAACTAGAGGCTTACTAGGGACATGTTGGTGCCTATGTATTCACACATGTATTACGATTTCCGGATAACACAATTATAGCATGAATAAAAGACAATTATCATGAACAAGGAAATATAATAATAATCCTTTTATTATTGCCTCTAGGGCATATTTCCAACATATCATGCACACAATAATCATGGCAAAAATGACAAATATCTAATTGGAGCAGCAGATCTGACAATTAACTCAAATAGCACTCTTCCAACAGCATTTCGGGCATCAAGATGAGCTCAAAAGAAAATGATGCAATGAGATGAAATGATGTACTCTCTAAGATGAACATTTTGATATGCTATATGCGCAAAACGGATCTACGGATGCGGAGTTACGACATGATGAACATGAGCATATGAATCTGGGAATTTTGGGGACTTCGTGGAATTATACCTCCGCGAAAGTCAACGCGGGACGGAGATATCCGGGACGAGGAGATCCGGATCGAGGGGCCGCGTTTGGATGAGATCCCGGTGGATCTCGTCCTGATCCACCGGATCTCACCGGAGAGGACGACGGCGGCCGGAGGGAGGACGATGCCGGCGAGGTCGGTGGCGGCGGCCGGGGTCGGCGGCGAGCTCTGCGGCGGAGGCGGCGGCCGGCGGCGAGCGAACATGGCGGCGGGGCGATGGCGGCGAGGAGAGGTGCGGGCGCCGGTGGAGTGGCGCGGCGGCGCGAAGTTCGGTGCGGTGGCGGTGCGCTGCGGTGGCGGCGGCCATGCCGGCGAGGGCGGCGCGGCGGAGCACCTGGCGACGGCGGGGGGGGCGCCTCGGGCACGCGGCAAGGAGGCAGGCGACGCGCGGGGGCTCGGGCCCGGTCACGGCTCGGGCGGGCCGGCCTCGGGCCCCGCGGGCTGCGGCGGCGGGAGGAGAGAGAGAGAGGGTGACGTGGCGGCGTGGGATTCGCCGGGGACGGCGGTGCGGACACGTCCGGTCCGGGATGGACACGTCCGGCGGCTGGAGGTGGAAGAAGGCTAGGGTTCATCCGCGAATTTCGGGAGGGGAGCACATATTTATAGGTAGAGGGAGCTAGGAGAGTCCAAATGAGGTGCGGTTTTCGGCCACGCGATCGTGATCGAACGACCGAGATGATGGAGGAGGTTTAGGTGGGTTTTGGGCCACTATGGAGAGGTGTTGGGCTGCAGCACACACGAGGCCTTCTCGGTCCCTCGGTTAACCGTTGGAGCATCAAACGAAGTCCAAACGGTACGAAACTTGACAGGCGGTCTACCGGTAGTAAACCAAGGCCGCTTGGCAAGTCTCGGTCCAATCCGGAAATGTTTAATCCCCACACACAAGAAGAAGGTAGAAATGACCACCGGAGGAGAACGGAGCGCCGGAATGCAAAACGGACAACGGGGAAAATGCTCGGATGCATGAGATGAACACGTATGCAAATGAAATGCACAAGATGACATGATATGCAATGCATGACACGCAAGCAATGACAAGGCAACAACAGCGAAGAACTAGACGACACCTGTCACATCGGTCTCGGGGCGTTACAGTGCTACCTGGTCCTTCTTCCCGGAGCACAAATTTTCGATGATGAGCTAAGCTTACGTCGATCTTCCTCGTCATATCAGTTCGCCTTGAACAACAAGCTTGATTTCAAGTTTGTGTCCTACCCATGGTTCCAATAACCTTCCGCTTCATCATTCCTTTGACTGGATGTCGTCGCTGATTGATTACATCTTCATGAAATCTCTCGACAAATGTGTCGTGATCATCACCAACCTTATGAGCTCTTCCAGGATATCAATTGAGTTCATGATGAGAAATACCATCCTTGCCCTTGATGATCTGTGTTATCATCGACCACTTTATTGCCTTCCCACCAACACAAGCTTGTTCGTGTTTGGTGTTATACCTTGAGTTCCTTGCTATCCAGTAATTGTTCTTCTTTACCTTGGAACATATTTCCAAGACTTATAACAATGGTCTTTATGAGACCCGGTAAGGTGATGTCGTGCCTAGCACACCTAGCCAGAGGCCCTATTGTTATAGATTCCTTTTCAGCAAGTTTATCCATTCTTCCATTAGGAAACTATAAGTTGTTACCGATGGATCCTTTGTATCCAAAGTCTGACCTTTGCTTGAAGACCATGTCAATACTGTCTCGAAGCATGTCTGTGCTACTTCGATTTTCAACAAGAACATTTGAATCACAATGCCAAATGTTTCTTGCTCAATTGTCCAAACACGTTGTATGGATAATGTCATGAAATTTCTTCCCCCTTTCCTAAAAGGTTTTCTACATATATCCTATCGTGGATATCATGCTCTGTTTGTCCTTGGGAAGGATATACCCCTGAATAATGTGTTTAAACACATTTTCTTTTCCATTGTTCTATTTAATCTGATGATCACATTTTCCTTTCCATTGTTTTGTTTAACCTTTCTTGTGATCTATATGATTTAAGCAGTAATATTTCCCTACTTATGTAAACACCTCGGTTGTGCAACTCTGTCAGTAGGACCCTGTTACTATTGTTGATGACATTTCGGTAGCCACCGATGGACGAGAACTTTGCCTAATGGTCCGCCTCGTTCAATGAGCAGGAAAATGGTTCTCTTCGTCCCTCGCCCTTGGTATCGATGTTGTTGCCGACATAACTAACAGACTACCCTCTGACATGCCTTGCTATCGTGATCGTGCAAGATGTCAGCCTCCTTCCTACTTTTAATCCACATGGTGGGCCCATAACCCACAGTTCCATAGGATCGAAACCTGACTCTTCTGTACATCCTGTTGTCAAAGTTATTCCTCGCGCTTGACTTCATATGTAATTCACGGGCTGCCTGCCTAGTGATCTGTTCTGGTATCAGATGCAATACTTGTTCTCTTTGCTCTGAACCCCTTTCACCTTCTGTCTGGGCATTGAACGATTGCCTGGCTGCTTGAAACTTCTTATTGTACCTTCGAACTTTACTCTCGATGTGTTTTAATTGTTCAACTCGAGAGGTTCTCATATGCTCATTCATGGGTTAATCCCAGATTATTACCCCTATGGCATTCTGTCATTGTCGATCTGCCCCGTTACCTATTCGTAAGTACGAAGGAACCCCTGAAGAAAGGATTACGACTTCATACTGATGACCTGAAGCAGTGGAACGAAGACATAAACGTAATGGATCGACCTCTTCGAGAAGAGCAACTAAGACTGAGAAGAATCGTTAGAATTTCATAACCTATTCTTCCCCCTTACTCCCGGATAATTAGGCTACAATAAAACTCTCCTAATGATGCCAAGTCATCTTTGGTTACTGTTGCTAAACTTCCGTTAGTTCAAACCGATTCAAAAATCAATTCAAAAAAATTGACAAACAACAAATTTTTTAAAATATTAAACTAAAATGTTCGGAGTGTGCAGTTAAATGCCAGTGTAATTAAACACATTTTTATAAAATGCCTAAATGATTTAAAATGATTTAAAACAGAAAAGAAAATAAATAAAAAGAAAAGAAACTACAAAAATATAAAACAAACAAAAAAGGAAAAGGAGAGAAAGGCCCCCACTGGGCTTCGGCCCAGCAGGCCGGCCCATTCGGCCACAGGCCCAACCGGCCACCTCCCTCCCCTTATCCACTCACTCCCTCCCGAAACCCTAACCCCCCCGCACTTCCCCCCCCCCACTTCCTCGTCTCTCCCTCTCCCCCCCCCCGATCCAGATCGGATCGGGGCTGACCCCGTGGCCATCGCCCGAAGCCGCCTCGCCGGCCCCTCCCTCATCCTCGCGCCCCCGTCCCCTCTCCCTCAGCGGCGCCCCTCGTCGCGCCTGCCGCGACGCCCCGACGCCCTGCGCCCGCCTTCCGTCGACTGCTGCTGCCCGGAACGCCGCCCGTCGTCGGACCTCCCTCGCCGGACTCCTTCGATGTTGTCCCCTCCCTCGTCGGACCTCCCCGACCTCTGTCAAGCCCACTGCCCCGTCCCTACGAACGCCTCGTGAGATCCCCCCTCTCCTCCTCCGTGCGCACGTACGTGCACACACTCACGCGCCGTCCCCCTCGCCCGCACGCTTGCCAGCGTTGCCGCCCGCCCGGCCGTGGCTAGCCGCCGCACTCGGTGCCCTGCTGCGTCGAAGGCCGCGCCCGCAATCACGCGCGCCTTGCCGTCGACGCGTTCCGGGCCTCGCCTCTGCTGGTCCGTCGCCGCGCCACCGCACGCGACCGCACCTGCCCGCGCCCTTCGCCTCGCTCCACCGCGCCATCACCGCGCGCCGCCTGCCCCCTACTCGTCTGCTCCAACGCGCCCGCCGCCTGTTGTGCGTGCCCGCACGCAACCACCCCGGTGCCGGCCACAACGCCCGCACACCCGCGCCGGCCTTCCCCGGCTGAGCCCCGCCGTGGCCTCCGCTGGCCGCCCTGCTGGATCCAGCGGCTCCGCCCGGGTCCGTTCCCTCGGGCACGCGCCCGTTCGTGCGCCCGTGAGCCCCTGCGCCCGAACGCCCAGCGCCCGTTAAGGCCCTGGGCCACTTACACGCGGGCCCCAGCGCCCAGAACGTTCATAAAAACGTAAAAAAATAAAAAATAAAAGAATATATAAAATAAAATTGAATTAATTAAAATAATAATTAACTATTAAACAACTAATTAAACTAATTACACATTAGCAACCTAATTAACCTGATCTGTTAATTAGTTAATTAATTAGTATGACAGTTGGGCCCACCCCCTAATTAATACTAATTAGGGTAATTAACTTGTTTAATTAAAATGTGTCTCTAACCAGTGGGACCCACTGGTCAGGTTGACCAGTCAACCATGTTGACTGCTGACGTCAGCATGACATCATGCTGATGTCATAAATCCAATTTCGAATCAAATTAAATAATTAATTAAATTCCAAAAATTAATAAAATCTTTAGAAAATCATATCTTTTAATCCGTAACTCGGATTAAATTATTTTCATCATGAAAGTTGCTCAGAACGACGAGACGAATCCGGATACGTAGCCCGTTCGTCCGCCACACATCCCTAATATACTGAACTCACAACTTTCCCCCTCTGGCTCCTCTGCCCGAAAACACGAAACACCGGGGATACTTTCCCGGATGTTTCCCCCCTTCACCGGTATCACCTCATACCGCGTTAGGGCACGCATAGCTTCACGCCTTATCATGTCATGCATCGTCATGCATTTGCTTGCATTGTATTTATTGTTTCTTCCCCCTCTTCTCTCGCTAGACACGGAGACCGACGACGCTGCTACCCAGTATGACTACGGAGTTGACGACCCCTCTCTCTTGCCAGAGCAACCAGGCAAGCCCCCCCCCCCTGATCACCAGATATCACCTATTCTTCTCTATACTGCTTGCATTAGAGTAGTGTGGCATGTTACTGCTTTCCGTTAATCCTATCCTGATGCATAGCCTGTCCTTTCTACTACTGTTGTTACCTTTACCTGCAACCCTACATGCTTAGTTTAGGATGCTAGTATTCCATCTGTGGCCCTACATTCTTGTCCGTCTGCTGTGCTATACTATCGGGCCATGATCACTTGGGAGGTGATCACGGGTATATACTATATACTTTATACATGATACATGTGGTGACCAAAGTCAGGTCGGCTCGAGGAGCACCCGCGAGTGATTCACGGATTGGGGCTGAAAGGACCTTTGTCCCAACGGCCCTCTATGTGGATCTTTGTGGCGGAGCGTCAGGGCAGGTTGAGACTACCTGGGTGAGAGGTGGGCCTGGCCCTGTTCGGCGTTCGCGGATACTTAACACGCTTAACGAGATCTTGGTATTTGATCTGAGTTGGGTCGTTGACCTTATACGCACTAACCGCCACGTGGGACAAGATATGGGCAACCGGCGTCGTGGTATCAGCCGAAGCATTTCGTGACGTTAGCAACTGAGAGGCGCACGCCGGATTGGACTGGAACGCCTGTTAGGCTAGGTCTGCTTCCGGCCACCCACGGAACGTGCAGGTGTGCTAAGGGTGATGGGCCCAGACCCCTGTGCGCTTAGGTTTAGACCGGCGTGCTGACCTCTCTGTTGTGCCTAGGTGGGGCTGCGACGTGTTGATCTTCCGCGGTCGGGCATGACCCAGAAAAGTGTGTGCGGCCAAATGGGATCGAGCGTGTCGGGTAATGTGGTGCACCCCTGCAGGGAAGTTTATCTATTCGAATAGCCGTGATCTTCGGTAACATGACGACTTGGAGTTGTACCTTGACCTTATGACAACTAGAACCAGATACTTAATAAAACACACCCTTCCAAGTGCCAGATACAACCCGGTGATCGCTCTCTAACAGGGCGACGAGGAGGGGATCGCCGGGTAGGATTATGCTATGCGATGCTACTTGGAGGACTTCAGTCTACTCTCTTCTACATGCTGCAAGACGGAGGCTGCTAGAAGCGTAGTCTTCGACAGGATTAGCTATCCCCCTCTTATTCTGGCATTCTGTAGTTCAGTCCATCGATATGGCCCTTTACACATATACCCATGCATATGTAGTGTAGCTCCTTGCTTGCGAGTACTTTGGATGAGTACTCACGGTTGCTTTCTCCCCCTTTTCCCCCTTTCCTTTCTTCTGGTTGTCGCAACCAGATGCCGGAGCCCAGGAGCCAGACGCCACCGTCGACGACGACTCCTACTACACCGGAGGTGCCTACTACTACGTGCTGCCCGCTGACGACCAGGAGTAGGTAGGAGGATCCCAGGCAGGAGGCCTGCGCCTCTTTCGATCTGTATCCCAGTTTGTGCTAGCCTTCTTAAGGCAAACTTGTTTAACTTATGTCTATACTCAGATATTGTTGCTTCTGCTGACTCGTCTATGATCGAGCACTTGTATTCGAGCCCTCGAGGCCCCTGGCTTGTATTATGATGCTTGTATGACTTATTTATGTTTTAGAGTTGTGTTGTGATATCTTCCCATGAGTCCCTGATCTTGATCGTACACATTTGCATGCATGATTAGTGTACGATTGAATCGGGGGCGTCATAGGCATGACCCAAGAAAGTGTGTCCGGCCAAATGGGATCAAGCGTGTTGGGTTATGTGGTGCACCCCTGCAGGGAAGTTAATCTATTCGAATAGCCGTGATCTTCGGTAACAGGACGGCTTGGAGTTGTACCTTGACCTTATGACAACTAGAACCAGATACTTAATAAAACCGACCCTTCCAAGTGCCAGATACAACCCGATGATCGCTCTCTAACAGGGCTACGAGGAGGGGATCACCGGGTAGGATTATGCTATGCGATGCTACTTGGAGGACTTCAGTCTACCCTCTCCTACATGCTGCAAGACGGAGGCTTCCAGAAGCATAGTCTTCGACAGGATTAGCTATCCCCCTCTTATTCTGGCATTCTGCAGTTCAGTCCACCGATATGGCCCTTTACACATATACCCATGCATATGCAGTGTAGCTCCTTGCTTGCGGGTACTTTGGATGGTACTCACGGTTGCTTTTCTCCCTCTTTTCCCCTTTCCCTTCTACCTGGTTGTCGCAACCAGATGCCGGAGCCCAGGAGCTAGACGCCACCGTTAACGACGACTCCTACTACACCGGAGGTGCCTACTACTGCGTGCAGCCCGCTGATGACGACCAGGAGTAGTTAGGAGGATCCCAGGCAGGAGGCCTGCGCCTCTTTCAATCTGTATCCCAGTTTGTGCTAGCCATCTTATGGCATCTTGTTTAACTTATGTCTGTACTCAGATATTGTTGCTTCCGCTGACTCGTCTATGATCGAGCACTTGTATTCGAGCCCTTGAGGCCCCTGGCTTGTATTATGATGCTTGTATGACTTATTTTATTTGTAGAGTTGTGTTGTGATATCTTCCCGTGAGTCCCTGATCTTGATCGTACATGTTTGCATGTATGATTAGTGTACGATTGAATCGGGGGCGTCACAAGTTGGTATCAGAGCCGACTGCCTGTAGGAGTCCCCTTCCACACTCCTTGGCCGAAGTTGAGTCTAGTCGATGAAAATTGTTTTACTAACACGGATGTGCGGCCCATGGGCCCACGGCACCGTTGGGTGTTATTAGGATCTTTTATTCCTCGACCTATACTTTGGGACTCTGATCTCTCTTCTATTCGGGTTAAATGATGTTCCTAAAATCTAACTCTAGGTTCTCGTTACCACTTCCTGCCGGAGAGCCCCTTCATTACAGATGATCGACTGCTTCACCAGAAGATTCCGAAGATAATCCCCGATGTTCTCTCGAGACAGTTGTGCCCACCGCCTTTGCAAATTCCCTACGACTGTTATATTATTATGGATAACTACCTACACTTGTCCTTTCAATCCCATTGATCTTGTTATTACAAGATACCCCGAAAATTCTCTCTATTGTTTCGAGAATACTTTGTGCCTACTGCCTTGCAGTTCATTACCCACATGAACACCCCAATGGATAATTCCTCGCACTTCCGAGTATCCGCCCATCCCCAGTTGTTTATGTGTTTCACTAAGTTCTTCGAAATAATATTCGATATTCCGAAAATCCTTAGCAGCTTATTGTTATTGAAATTCTTGGTTGCTTGCATTATGGTTAATCCCATAAGTATAGTAATCTTATGGGCAGCCTTTGTCACTATCATTTTGAGTACATTGATTCAATATGTTGCGAATGCTCGCAATCCTCAATCAGATCCTAGAATTCATCCTTTCGGCTCAGACATCGCCTTAAGCATGAGCTGGATCTCGACCAATCAAATTGTTGGCGATTTTACCCCTAAGCTTACTCAACTTATCCATCCTTAATCAGAGTGTTTGCTTCTGATCCTTTGATTTGAAAATCATAATCCCTTTGCATTTGAGCTCTGGATTAGTCTGTTGTTTCTATAATTCAAAGCCCTTGCTTTGTTTTGTCCTCTAATTGTGTGCCGATGCTCACATCAGCTCCATTATGGACCGGCAGATCCTTTGTTGGGTTTTATCCAACAGCGTCCTTCATACTCAATAACCTTGTGAGCCTTCCCTCATATACATAATGCCTTTGGTAATTTGTATCCTCTGCTTTCTCAACCATGCTTAGCTTTCGAGCTGGTGGTATTTACTATTGAAGCTTGTGGTATATATTTCCACGATACCCTGATGGGTTGAACCTATGCCTTCCTTAATATGTGTGAACTCGAAAGTTTTCACGAGTCATGCATACACTTCTGGTATTTTTCCAGATAAAATTTCAACACTACAACTTCCTCGAAGGTGAGAAGTGAATGAAAGGTTATGCATTGGAGAAGTGGGAGTCGACCTTGAACTTTGTGTTCATGCCCATGGACACGATGTAGATCTTATCATTAAAGCTTCTCTTAAATTAATCATTCCTTTGGTATAAGTTCATTTTATATCTAGGATCTGGCCTTTTGCAATCGTGGTTCCGACCATGTTCTCCTTTAAATACCATTTCCATGCAAGTTTAAGCGCTTGTCTTCTGTAGAGCAATACCCCAGTCCAACCTCTACTTGGATCTGTCATCGAGTATTACCCCCTCTGGTATCTCGAGATTATCACAGAACTGCATAACTTCTTATGAGTTCTTCTTCAAGTATTATTTCTCACTGATTCCAAAATTTTCCCCGGGTTCTGAGTTGTTAGACACTCAAGGACACCGATAGTGAATCGAGTCTGTACTCCGATTCAATAACTATAAGTAATTTTCATTGCTTACGAGTTTAATAACCCTTCAAGTCATTCCTATCCCGGTTGGCTATATCATTATCGTGCTAAATTTTAACTGTGCTACCTGGTCCTTCTTCTCGGAGCAAAATTTTCGAAGATGACCTAATCTTACGTTGATCTTCCTCGTCATATCATTTCTACTGGAACAACAGACTTGATTTCGAGTTTGTGGCATACCCTTGGTTCCCATAACCTTTCACTGCATCATCATTTGACTTGATGTCATCGCCGACCGATTACATCTTCATGAAACCTCTCGACAAATGTGTCATGGTCATCATCAACATCCTGAGCTCTTCCAAGATATATATCGAATTCTTGATGATAAATACCATCCTCGCCCCTCAATGGTTTGTGTTTCATCGACCACTTTATTGCCTTCCGTTCAACACAAACTTATTCATGTTTTGTGTTATACCTTGAGATCCTTGCTATCCAGCATTTTTTCTTCTTTACCTTGGAATATTACCACCTTTTATGTCAAGAATGTCATGGTAATTTTACCACCTCTTGAGAATTCTTGATATAGTAATATCTCTCGCCTTTTGCGTTCATTTCTTGGTCTCCGTGTTGTTTCTAACCAGAATACCGACAAATGGTCTGTGATGTGTAAATTCTAAACTTCTAGCAACCCTATTGCTTTGAAGTTATTGGTCTACAGTTTCATTCTAAGTCTATTGCTTATTGAATCATCATTCGAACATTGATCATGCTACCTAGTCCAGATTCCTGGGTGCACCCTTCTATCATTGTTCAGTTGTGTATGTTTCCCTCGAGCATACATCATTATATCATTTGATCCGACAAATGATATTTCCTTGTTCACATAATTGTGGAAATTCATCCTTTGGAAATCTCAATGATTTGTTGCTGAGCCTATCAGCCACCTCCTCATCATCTCCTTGGTTTACTGATGAACTCTTGTTTCAGAGCTCACTTCCATAGATCATTTCTGAGAATCTCACAATGTCATCTCGTCAAATTGTGTTGCACCTTTTCTTCTCAGGCATCCTGAGTCTGAGGTATCCTGACACCAATCAAATCTAAAACTCGGTCACATATGATGGTTGCAATATTTTTCCAAGAGTCATAACATTGGTCCTTATATGACCCGGTAAGGTGATGTCATGCCTAGCACACCTGGCCGGAGAACCTATTGTTATAGTTTCCTATTTAGCAAGGTTAACCATTCTTCCATGAGGAAATCGTAAGACTTATTCTATATGTTGTTCCTGATGAATCCTTTCTGTATCCAAGTTCGACCTTTACTTGAAGACCATGTCAATGCTATCTCGAAGCATGTCTGCGGTACTCTGATTTTCAACAAGAACATTTGAAGCCCAATGCTAAATGTTTCTTGCTCAGTTATCCAAACACTGCTGTATGGGTAATGTCATTAAATTTATCTCCCCTTACCTAAATGATTTTCTACTTTATATCATGTCATGGATATCTTGCTCTTCTTGTCCTTGGGAAGGAAATGCCCTTGGTTTATGTGTCGAACACATTTTCCTTTCCATTATTCTGTTTGATCTGATGATCACTGTCGGGGTAATCGACCACGAGTGCCCCGAGGACGGCAAGACGATATTTCAAGACATCGGGGCTAGCAAAGCCCCTCAGTCCGACTGCCCGGCTGCTCCTGCCGGCTCCCCGTCCGACTGCTCTACCCGGCCGACTGCCAACTACGCCAACCAGCCAGCTGCCGACTCCGCCAACCAGCCGGCTGCCGACTGCAGCCCAACCCGACACCGACAAGACACCGATGAGACGGCCATACCGCGGACAAGACAACTGTACCGCGACGACATCATGTACAGTGTCACTTGTCCCCTGGCACTATTTATGAAGTGACCCAGGGGACAAGCATGACATGCACCATGCCTTACCCATGCCCACTACCAAGCTTACATCCTAAGCTACCCTCTCCTATATAAAGGGGCACACATCCATCCATCCAGGGATGGACTCTCACGCACACACGCAAGCTAGCAAGCAAGCTAGCTATCCATCCATCCATCCATCCACATGAGCGCATATGCTCACGGCCATGAGTATGGCCGGCCACTAGCATGCCTCATATAGGCATATACAAAGCCAGATGCCTATGGCACTGATCTCAGATACAGCTCTAGGAGCGACTCTGTACCAGATATATCAGATACACTCAGACATGCAGCAGTAGGAGTATTATCTCTACGGAGAGCTCCGAAGCTGGGTAAACTAGAGCGTGCTACTCGCATACCCGCTCTCGGTCCTATCAGCAGCAGTCTTACCCTCACACTAAGCCCTTGTGGCATATGTCGACTCGCAAGCCCCCCGTGAGAAATACCACGACAGTTGGCGCCCACCGTGGGGCGGTACTATGCTACCGCGCTGCTGCTGGTTTCGCAGTCCGGGCGGGACCATCTTCTTCATCGCCTCCGCCGTGGCGTCGCGCCATCTCTCCGGTA
Organism: Triticum urartu; assembly: GCF_003073215.2. NCBI lineage: Eukaryota > Viridiplantae > Streptophyta > Magnoliopsida > Poales > Poaceae > Triticum > Triticum urartu. Next base: position 580,166,442 of record NC_053026.1, on the reverse strand, counting down.
GCGCTCGGGGGCTCGACTTCGACCCGTCCCCGGAGCGGCCGTGCGGGACGGCGCGTCCTCGCCGTCGGTCTCACCATCTTCATCATCACCGCGACGTCGCCACCTCTCCGGCGCCTGTCGAGGGCTCGACATCGGCACGCCCTCGGCACGTTCGTGCTGGGAGGTGCATCTTCGTCACCACCGTTGCGACGCCGGCCATCCGTCCGAGCACGGCGGTGCCTCGTTTCGGTCGGCCGCATCCATGCGCGCGCCGTGCCGCGCCGCTCGCGCCTGCTCCCCTTCGCATTGCGCCTTGTTCTGGCCGAAACACGCGCACTGCTCCCCCATACGCTAGCAAGCAACCAGACACACACTCATACCCAAGCTAGCTAGCTACCTTTTCCATTGGCCCTACTAAGCTAGCTAGCTAGCCATCACGACCCTTGTTCGCGCAGGAGGGCAGTCTCGCGGGTGTCCTCTTCCGCTCGCCGCTCCCACATGGCCGCTACGGCCACGCGTTCGGGCCATCCGAGCCACAGCACTCGCGTCCACGCCCGCTCAACGTGCGCACTCCCTCTCCCGCGCGTGGCTCCGCCTGTGGCCACCCCTGCGCCGCCTCAAGCTCACGCGCCAGCGGGCTCCTTGCAGATCCCGCTCACTGCTCCTCTCCTGCGCGCCTCGCCCCGCTCCTGCCGAGTCCGCGCGTCTCGGCGCGTTGCCTTCGCCACGACTCTCCCCCGTGGTCGTCCCACCTCGCTCGCGCCTGCGCCGACCGTGCCGGCTGCTTGGCCGGGTGCCCGTGCGTCTGCCCGGCCTCGTCCCGCTCCCGGCGCTTGGGCCGGATCCCCGACGCTGGCCCGCCCTGCGCCGGTTCCTCCCCGCGCCGGCTTCCCCGCGCGTCGCCTCGCGCGGGACCCCCTTTCCGCCTCGCCGCTGTGGCCGACTACCGCTACCCCGGCCGACTGCGGCTCAGCCGACCTCGCCTGCTCGCCCGCCTCCGTCCGCGGCGTGGCTCCCCTGCTCCGCACCCGCGTGCCCGCCTGCTCCCGCGCCGGCTGCGCCGGGCCCGGCCGGCTCCGGCCTCCTCCTCCACCTGGTCGTGCTCGCGACCGCCTCCTGCACCACTCGACCCCGGCCTCCGCCTCGCCTCGCCTCGCCTCCGACTGCGCCTCACGCGCGCACATCTACGCCGGCTACAGCCCCAGCATGGCCCGGCCGACTGCGCCCACGCCGGGCTCCCTCCCGCGCCGCCTGCTGGCCGTGCCGCCCGGCAACCTACTGGCTCTACACCGACTTCTGCCCGCGTGCCGGCTGGCCAAGGCCGGCTCCGGTCCCTGCGCGCACCTGCATCCGGCCTCAGGGCCGGCCATCCCCGTGCTGACCTCTGCTCCCTCGTGCCGCCTCGTGCCGGCCTCCGCCCGCTGCTACCGCTTCCATGCTGCCCGCTCTTGTGCATGTCCGGCCGCTGCACTCCGCCCTACCGAGTCTTCGCGGCCGCCCTCGGCCTCGTGGCACAGCTCCACCCCAGCGCGTGGCTCCGCCCGCGTTCGGCCTCCCTCGCTCGTCTCTGGGCTGCTTTTCCCCCGGCTGCCCATACGCTGCTCCACCAAGCGTTGCTCCACCACCATGGTCGTGGCTGCCTCAACGCCATGGCCCTGAGCGCCCTTCTCGCTCTCCGCCTCATCGTGCTGCTGCAGTCCATGGCGTTCTTATCCTCCTGCCGCCCCATCTCGCTGCTCGTCTCCATCCATGCCCGGGCGTCCGAGCTCCCTCCTGCGCTGCTCCGGCCATCGTGGACGAGCCCCATCCGTCCAGCTCTTCCTAGCGAGCCTGGCGCCGCGCTCACTGCCTCCTCCGCCCGCGCCTCCTCGGCCGAGCCCGCGGCCAGCAGCGCCGGGCCCCCCCTCCACCGTAGCTCGGCCGCAGCTTGCCCCGTCGTCAGCGGCCGCGTCGCGCTGCTCCATCCTCCATGCACGCGCGTGGCTCCGCCCGCTCCGGCCCAGCGCCCTGCAGTCCACCCTCTGCGTCACCTACTCTGCTTCGTCCCACGCGCGTCGGCTCCACCTGCTGCGCGCCCGCTCCCCCGCGTCCCTGCGTCGTCCCGCGGCACCTCCGCCTACGACACCCGGCCCTGCCCCACGGCCGGCTTCATTTGCCCAAACTGCGCCTACAGCTGCACGCCCGCGCCGGATTCCCCGCAACCCGACGTGTCGGCTTCGCCCGTGCCGGATTCCCTGCAACCTGACCTGCCGGCTTCCCCGTAACCCGGCCTGCCGACTTCGTCCGCGCCGGCTTCCCCGGCGACCCGGCCGCTTGCCGGCTCCTCCCGCCAACCCGGCGACCCGGACACTTGCCGGCTCCGCGCGCGCCCGGGCTGCGGCGTCCGGCCGGCGCCTACCTCTGGCCCCGCCCGTGCTCCCAGGCCGCCCATGGTCGGCCGCTGGCTTGCCGTTCCTCGCGGCTCCGGTCTTAGCCCTCCCAGGCCGGCTGCCCCGCGCTGTGACAGAAAGAAAAGTAAGATATGCTGGCTGGAAAAATAAAAAGAACCCGGCTGGTCAGGCCGGATGTGTAAAAAAAAGAGAGAGGTCGGCTGGTTCCGCACAGTGCGCCGGCTGATGCAAAGAGAAAAGAAGTGGCCGGGTGCCCAGTCGGCTGACTGCAAAAAAAAGGCCGAGTACCCAATCCGGCTGAGAAGAGGTCGGATGCCTAGCCAGCTGACTAAAAAAATGTGTGCACGTCCGGCTGTCCACAGCCGGCTGATGATAAAAAGTCTTCGTCCGGCTGCAGCCGTCCGAAGAGAAGAAAAAAAACATCTGTTCGTCCGTCCGCCTACTTCGACACTCGGACGGCTTGACGTGACCCGGCCTACCTGCCCGCGTCAATGTGTGGCCGGCAGGAGCGCCGACCCATTTGCTCGTCTGCCTCGACGCCGGCTGCGCCAAGCTGGCCCAGCCGTCAAGACCTCCTTGAGCGCCCGAATCTCGGGGGCTACACCCAGCGGGTGCGCTGACGCGCCCCCGCGAGAGAGAAGACAAAGTAGTCGCCGGGAGATCCGGCCTGACTGCTCAGCAGTCGGCCCGAATCTCGGGGGCTACACCCAGCGGGTGCGCTGACGCGCCCCCGCGAAGAAGAAGACAAAGTAGTTGCCGGGAGATCCGGCCCGACTGCTCAGCAGTCGGCCCGAATCTCGGGGGCTACACCCAGCGGGTGCGCTGACGCGCTCCCGCGAAGATGAAGACAAAGTAGCTGCCGGAAGATCCGACCCGACTGCTCAGCAGTCGGCCCGAATCTCGGGGGCTACACCCAGCGGGTGCGCTGACGCGCCCCCGTGAAGAAGAAGACAAAGTAGTTACTGGGAGATCCGGCCCGACTGCTCAACAGTCGGCCCGAATCTCGGGGGCTACACCCAGCGGGTGCGCTGGCGCGCCCCCGCAAAGATTGCAGACAAGAGAAGAGTTATGTCCGGCTGCCAGCAGGTGGCAGAAGAGGAAAAGAAGAAAAAGGGCGCTGCAAGATGCCTCGCCGCCTGGCCGGTCGAGCCTGACCGGCCGGGACCCCTTCGAGCACCCGGGGGCTCGAGGGCTACACCCAGCGGGTGCGCCGACGCGCTCCGCGAGCGCCGAGCCGCGCCGGCTGTCTTTGACGACCGCGACTACACAAAAATCAATGTGAGCTCTTCACCCGCATATTTTTGCACTACGCAAGCACGGATAATCCCGAGCGATCCTCGGGGAACTATCTCCGCATTTCATTACAGTTGCATCACTGTTCGCCCCGGTGCCAGCCAGAGTTGGCCCGGGGGCTGGCCGCTTGGCCTGAGGCGTTTGTTCCCGCAGACGGCTTAGTAGCATGCGCAGTACCAAAGGCTCACTCTTAGTCACAGACCGCAGAGCGGCTGTCCGGCTAGCAAGGGTGAATGCTGGAGGCCACCCACGCGAAAAACGTCCGGGAAGAAAAACGGTTCGGGCGACCCGGCCGTTTTCCTTTACAAGTATCTACTCGGTTGAATCTGCTCCTAGACTCTGAGTACTGTACACTCCACTTCGCGGCCCACTCTTAGCCACAGACCGCAGAGCGGCTGTCCGGCAAGCAAGAGCACAAGCCAAAAAGCGGAGGGAACACGAAAAAGATTAAGGGGGCTCGGACGAAACCGAGTCGGCACCCTCCACATAAAACTTGCAATGCTAAAAGCAAACATTTGATATATCTGCATGGACTAACTTTGTCTTTTTTCTTGACAATTTCCATGAACACTCGCCAAAAAACCTCCGCCCAACTTTGCCAAGTTGCCCGGAGGCTTGGGGGCTACTGTCGGGGTAATCGACCACGGGTACCCCGAGGATGGCAAGACGATATTTCAAGACATCGGGGCTAGCAAAGTCCCTCAGTCCGACTGCCCGGCTGCTCCTGCCGGCTCCCCGTCCGACTGCTCTACCCGGCCGGCTGCCGACTACGCCAACCAGCCGGCTGCCGACTGCAGCCCAACCCAACACCAACAAGACACCGACGAGACGGCCATACCGCGGACAAGACAACCGTACCGCGACGACATCATGTACAGTGTCACTTGTCCCCTGGCACTATTTATGAAGTGACCCAGGGGACAAGCATGACATGCACCATGCCTTACCCATGCCCACTACCAAGCTTACATCCTAAGCTACCCTCTCCTATATAAAGGGGCACACATCCATTCATCCAGGGATGGACTCTCACGCACACACGCAAGCTAGCAAGCAAGCTAGCTATCCATCCATCCATCCACATGAGCGCATATGCTCACGGCCATGAGCATGGCCGGCCACTAGCATGCCTCATATAGGCATATACAAAGCCAGATGCCTATGGCACTGATCTCAGATACAGCTCTAGGAGCGACTCTGTACCAGATATATCAGATACACTCAGACATGCAGCAGTAGGAGTATTATCTCTACGGAGAGCTTCGAAGCTGGGTAAACTAGAGCGTGCTACTCGCATACCCGCTCCCGGTCCTATCAGCAGCAGTCTTACCCTCACACTAAGCCCTTGTGGCATTTGTCGACTCGCAAGCCCCCCGTGAGAAATACCACGACAATCACATTTTCCTTTCCATTGATTTGTTTAGCCTTCCTTGTGATCCATATGATCTAAGCAGTAATATTCTTCTGCTTATGTAAACACCTTGGTGTACAACCGTGTCGGTAAGACCCTGTTACATTTGTCGATAGCATTCTGGTAACCACCGATGGATGAGAACTTTGCCTATTGGTCCGCCTCATTCAACGAGCAGGAAAATGGTTCTCTTCGTCCCTCGCCCTTGGTACCGACATTGTTGCCGACATAACTGATAGGCTACTGTCGGTGTCAAAACCGGCGGATCTCGGGTAGGGGGTCCCGAACTGTGCGTCTAGGCGGATGGTAACAGGAGACAAGGGACACGATGTTTTTACCCAGGTTCGGGCCCTCTCGATGGAGGTAAAACCCTACTCCTGCTTGATTAATATTGATGATATGGGTAGTTCAAGAGTAGATCTACCACGAGATCAAGGAGGCTAAACCCTAGAAGCTAGCCTATGGTATGACTGTTGTTCGTCCTGCGGACTAAAACCCTCCGGTTTATATAGACACGGGAGAGGGCTAGGGTTACACAGAGTCGGTTACAATGGTAGGAGATCTATATATCCGTATCGCCAAGCTTGCCTTCCACGCCAAGGAAAAGTCCCTTCCGGACACGGGACGAAGTCTTCAACCTTGTATCTTCATAGTCCAGGAGTCCGGCTGAAGGTATAGTCCGGCTATTTGGACACCCCCTAATCCAGGACTCCCTCAGTAGCCCCTGAACCAGGCTTCAATGACGACGAGTCCGGCGCGCAGATCGTCTTCGGCATTGCAAGGCGGGTTCCTCCTCCAAGTACTTCATAGAAGATTTTGAACACAAAGGATAGTGTCCGGCTCTGCAAAATAAGCTTCCACATATGGCCATAGAGAGAATAATGTTTACACAAATCTAATCTGCTGACGTATTCCGTAGCGTGACATCACACCACGGCCAAGCCTTTATTCGAATCGTTTTTACTACCCCTAGTGCGGTTTAAGTCGTGTTTCGGGCGTGCCGTGATGGTGCCCCTCCCCCTGTGCCCATGGTATTTCCAGAGCGTAGTTATGTACGCGAAGCACTGGTTTCACAATTTCGCGAGGGCTGGGGTTGGGGCCGCACTACTACGCCTACTCGGAACGTGCCAGGCGGTCTTGTTTTAGGTTACTCCGGGCGCGCTTGATGGTGTCCGGACGTTTAATGGCCGGACTGGACAATTGCCTTGAGAGGCTGCTTTGTACTTCCGCTGCGAGGGCCGCCGTATGCTCCTCCGTTCGGAGGGAGCGCTCGGTGTTTCCATTGACCGTAATGACTCCTCGAGGGCCTGGCATCTTGAGCTTAAGGTATGCGTAGTGCAGTACCGCATTGAACTTGGCAAATGCAGTTCGCCCGAGCAGTGCGTGATAGCCACTGCGAAACGGGACTATGTCGAAGATTAACTCCTCGCTTCGGAAATTATCCGAAGACCACTTAAAGTGTAACTGAGCCTGTACAGTTGGCCTCTACACCTGGTATGACGCCTTTAAAGGTCGTTTTAGTGGGTTTAATCCTCGAAGGATCGATGCCCATTTTCCGTACTGTATCCTGGTAAAGCAGGTTCAGGCTGCTGTCGCCGTCCATAAGGACTCTAGTGAGGTGAAATCCGTCAATAATTGGGTCTAAAACCAATGCGGCGAATCCGCCGTGACGGATGCTAGTGGGGTGGTCCCTTCGATCAAAAGTGATCGGGTAGGAGGACCATGGGTTGAACTTTGGGGCAACTAGCTCCATCGCGTATACGTCCCTTAACGCACGCTTCCACTCCCTCTTGGGGATGTGGGTTGCGTATATCATGTTCACCGTCCGCACCTGTGGGGGGAATCCCTTCTGTCCACTGTTGTTCGGCGGCCGGGGCTCCTCCTCGTCATCGCTATGCAGCCCCTTGTCTCTATTTTCGGCATTTAACTTGCCTGCCTGCTTGAACACCCAACAATCCCTGTTGGTGTGATTGGCTGGCTTTTCGGGGGTGCCATGTATCTGGCACAAGCGGTCGAGTATTCGGTCCAAACTGGACGGGCCCGGAGTATTTCTTTTGAATGGCTTTTTCCGCTGACCGGATTTTGAGCCTCTGAATCCGGCATTAACTGTTGTATCCTCAGTGTTGTTGTTGTTAATGCGGCGCTTTTGCTTGTTGCGACGCGACCTGCCACTGCTGTCCTTGGTATCGGAATTACCAGGGTTCTTGGTCATGTTGTTGCTACGAGCAAGCCAGCTGTCTTCTCCTGCACAAAAGCGGGTCATGAGTGTCGTGAGGGCTGCCATAGATTTCGGCTTTTCCTGTCCAAGGTGCCGGGCGAGCCACTCGTCACGGATATTATGCTTGAAGGCCGCTAGGGCCTCTGCGTCCGGACAGTCGACGATTTGATTTTTCTTTGTTAGGAACCGTGTCCAGAATTGCCTGGCCGACTCCTCTGGCTGCTGAATTATGTGGCTTAGGTCATCGGCGTCTGGTGGTCGCACATAAGTGCCCTGGAAATTGTCGAGGAATGCGGCTTCCAGGTCCTCCCAACAACCAATTGATTCTGCTGGCAAGCCGTTAAGCCAATGCCAAGCTGGTCCTTTAAGCTTGAGTGGGAGGTATTTGATGGCGTGTAGATCATCGCCACGGGCCATGTGGATATGAAGGAGATAATCCTCGATCCATACCGCAGGATCTGTTGTGCCATCGTATGACTCAATGTTTACGGGTTTAAAACCCTCGGGGATTTGATGATCCATTACTTCATCTGTGAAGCATAGTGGGTGTGCGGCGCCTCTGTACTGGGCTATGTCACGACGTAGCTCAAATGAGCTTTGTCTATTGTGTTCGGCCCGGCCGGATTTACTATATCCGGAGTGACGATTACCGTCTCATACCGTGGGGCACCCACACGATCCGTAGATCGATCTTGTTTGCCTTGCCTTGTCCTCCAATATATCTCGCAGGTCTGGCGCATTTTCCCGTGCCTTGGTATTTTTTGAGCGGCGCCGGGGTGCGGCTTGAGTGGAGGGCCGAGAGGCCTCTTTGTCGCGGCCACGAGGTGGCCGGTCGGTCGTATCATGTGCTGGTGATGTAGGTTTAGGTGCTTCCTCCTCTAATCGGGGTAGCAACCTGCGCTTTGGGTAGCTCTTGGAGGGGCGTTCGAGTTCATACTCTTCGGCCGCAAGGACTTCAGTCCATCTGTCGGCCAGCAAATCTTGATCAGCTCTAAGCTGTTGCTGTTTTTTCTTGAGGCTGCTTGCCATGGCCATAAGCCCGCGTTTGAAACGCTCTTGTTCGACAGGAACCTCCGGCATGACGAATTCGTCATCGTCGAGGCTTGCCTCGTCTTCGGAGGGAGGCATATAATTATCGTCCTTGACCTCTTTGTCTGCCGCTCTCTCATGAGGGCTGGCTTCTCCATCCTCCTGTGCTGAATCTTGCTGGAGGGGGTTTTCTTCGGCACTGTCCGGAGTGTTATTATCTCCCGTGCCAGAATCACCATTTTTGTTTTGGCGGGATTTAGAGCGGCGCCGTTGACGCCAACGCTTAGGCTGTTTCTTGGAGGGGTCATCCTCCACTGTTCCATCGCCATCTCCTTCTTTTGGGGTGTCCACCATGTATATGTCATACGACGAGGTGGCTTTCCAGTGCCCTATAGGCGCTGGTTCTTGATCGTCTCCTGCATCGGCGTCCATACCGTCGATGTCTTCGGAGTCGAAGTCGAGCATGTTAAATCATCGACAGTGGCTACAAAGTGGGTGGTGGGTGGGCTTTGAATTTCTTCATCGTCTGTATCCCAACCTTGCTGACCGTAGTCCGGCCAGGGCTCTCCTGATAAAGAGAGAGACTTTAGTGATTTCAGAATATCGCCGAAGGGCGAGTGCTGAAAGATGTCCGCGGCAGTGAACTCCATGATCGGCGCCCAATCGGATTCGATCGGCAGGGGCGCGGAGGGCTCGGAGTCCGGAAAGGAGTCCGGCTCCTTGGAGTCACGAGCTTCGCAGAGGACAGGGCTGGTGTTCGGCTCGATCACCATAGAGATTACAGCCCCCGAGGCGGTGTCCAACCACCCATCCTCGATCGGCACAGTTGGCTCCGAATTAAGGGTTGGAGCCGATGCGGGTGCGGCCTCCAGGGCACTGTTCGGTGGCAGAGCTAGATCATGCCCATCGTGAAAGCGCGGCGCGCTCGGCTGTGGCTCGAATCCGTCGAAGATCAAGTCCCCGTGGATGTCAGCCGTGTAGTTTAAACTTCCAAATCTGACCCAATGGCCAGGGGCGTAGCTTTCGATCTGCTCCAGATGGCCAAGCGAATTGGCCCGCAGTGCGAAGCTGCCAAAGACGAAGATCTGTCCGGGGAGAAAAGTCTCACCCTGGACAGCATCGTTGTTGATGATCGGAGGAGCCATCGGGCCTAAAAGTGACGACACAGAGGAACTCTCAATGAAAGCACCAATGTCGGTGTCAAAACCGGCGGATCTCGGGTAGGGGGTCCCGAACTGTGCGTCTAGGCGGATGGTAACCGGAGACAAGGGACACGATGTTTTTACCCAGGTTCGGGCCCTCTCGATGGAGGTAAAACCCTACTCCTGCTTGATTAATATTGATGATATGGGTAGTACAAGAGTAGATCTACCATGAGATCAAGGAGGCTAAACCCTAGAAGCTAGCCTATGGTATGATTGTTGTTCGTCCTACAGACTAAAACCCTCCGGTTTATATAGACACCGGAGAGGGCTAGGGTTACACAGAGTCGGTTACAATGGTAGGAGATCTATATATCCGTATCGCCAAGCTTGCCTTCCACGCCAAGGAAAAGTCCCTTCTAGACACGGGACGAAGTCTTCAATCTTGTATCTTCATAGTCCAGGAGTCCGGCTATCCGGACACCCCCTAATCCAGGACTCCCTCAGCTACCCTCTGACTTGTCTTGCTATCATGACCATGCAAGATGTCAACGCCCTTCCTACTTTTAACCACAAGGTGGGCCCATAACCCACAGTTCCAAAGGATCGAAACTTAACTCTCCTCTACAACCCTGTTACTAATGGTTATTCCCCACGCTTAGCTTCGTATTTAATTCACGGGCCACCTTCCTAGTGCTCTATTCTGGTATCAGACGCAATACTTACTCTCGCTGCTCTGAACCCCTTTCTCACTCTGGTTCAGACTTCGAGCAGCTATCTATCCGCTTGGAACCTCTTATTGTACCTTCGTACCTTACTCTCGATGTATTTTATATGTTCAACTCGAGAGATAATCTTATGCTCATTCATGGGTCAACCCCAGATTGTTACCCTCATAAGCATTCTGTCGTAGCCGAGCTGCCCCTTACCTATTCGTAAGTACGTTGCAGTTCCCAAAGAAAAGGATGACTTCATCATGATGACATGAAGCAGAGAAATGGAGACATCAACGTAATGGATCGACCGCTTCGAGAAGAGCAACCAAGATCGAGAAGACTCGTTAGAATTTCGTAACCAAATTCCTTCCCCATCACTCCCCTCTTAAATCTCGGGACGAGATTTCTTGTAGTGGAGGAGAAATTGTGACGCCCGGATAATTAAGCTACAGTAACCCTCTGCTAATGATGCCATGTCACCTTGATTACTGTTGCTAACCTTGCGTTAGTTCGAAAACGATTCAAATTCAAATTCAAAATCAAGCAAGCAACGAAAGTTCTGAAACGCTAAAACAAAAATGTCCTAAAGGTGCCGGATAAATCATAGGTAATTGTGGTGGCAAAACCAAACTCTGAAGAAGTGTTTAAAGGCTCTAAAATAATTATGACAGTATCAAAAAATATAATTACATGCCTTTTACAATTAACAAAATACTAAACTATTTTATTGGGGTCCATAGTTAATGTGGTAGTAGTATATTTAGATACACTAAATTAGAAACTACTTTTATCCTTTTAGATTTGAAAATAAACTAAAGGCTAAAAGAAAACATGATAGGAGAAATAAATAAGCAGAAAAGAAAATAAAGAAAAAGGAAAAGATCAAAAAAAAGAGAACGCCCCCCCCCCTCGCTAGGCCATGGCCCAGATGGCCTCGGTGCCAAACAGGCCGGCCCAGCCGGTGCCTACATCACCCATGGGACGACCGAACCCTAAACTCCCTCCCCAGTCGCCCCACTCCCCACTCCCCTCGCCCCCACACACCCCCACTCCCCCGTTGGATCTGGATCGAGGCAACCGTGCCCTGACCCCATTAACGCCCCTCGTCGGACCGCTCCCCCCCGCCGGACTGCCTCCTTGTCGCCCGGTCATCTTCGCCCTCCTCCTCACCCCCGTTGCCCCTGACCCTACAACCCCCGTGAGGAAACCCCCTCCTCCTCCCTCTCTCCCCTCTCTGACCCCGAGCCCATGGCGTCCTCGCCGGCGATGACCGCGCCCCGCTAGCCCGCGCTCAGGCCGCCCCATGCTCGCGCACCCACCCTGGCCTCACCTCCTTCCGCAGCCCGCCTCGCGCCCACTGTCCCGCTTCGCCGCACGACTGCGCCCGCGCTCACTACGCTCGCTCGTGTCCTAGGCAGCGCGCGCGCCCGCGCCCTGCCTCCCGCGCCCACGCGCCACACCGGACCGCGCATGCGCTGCGTCTGGCCTCACCCGTGTCAGCGCGCCCCGCCACCGCTCATGGCCACGCTGCCGCTGCTGGCCCCTCCGCGCGCGCTTGCGCAGGCCCGTGCACCTCCGTTTGCCGACTGCATGGCGCGTCCACCCCCCTTCTCCGCCCGGTCGCTGCTCGCCGGCGCTCCATGCCGGTGTGCTAGCACCATCTTCCACCAGGCGCCCGCACGCCCCTACGAGCCCGATGTGCCCGAGCCCGCTAACGCTGGCTGCGCCCGCTCAGGCACTGACTGCTGCCCACACCCGTTAAGGCCCCTAGGCCCTTTGACATGTGGGGCCCCAACCCCCCCAGAACGTTTTTTATCAAAAATAAAAATAATTAAAATTGTTAATTAATTAATTAAGTTAATTAATCATAATTAGATTAATCTAATCACTAATTAACCTAATTAACCGTTAGTTAACTAAATAGTCTATGACAAACGGGCCCCGTCTGTCAGTTTGACTGGTCAACGGTCCCAGTTGACTGCTGATGTCATGATGACGTCAGCAAACACTATTCTGGATAATATTGAATTAAATAAATTCTAAAAATGATTTAAAACTTTAGAAAATCATATAAAATAAACCGTGACTCAAATGAAAATACTTTCTACATGAAAGTTGCTCAGAACGACGAGACGAATCCGGATACGCAGCCCGTTCATCCGCCACACATCCCTAGCATAGCAAACTCACAACTTTCCCCCTCCGGTTCATTTGTCCAAAAACGCGGAACACCGGGGATATTTTCCCGGATGTTTCCCCCCTTCGCCGTTATCACCTACCACTACGTTAGGTCACCCCTAGCACCGCATATTGCCGCATCCTGCTTTTTGTTACATTTGATTGCTCTGTTATTTATTGTGTTCCCCCTCCGTTACTTCTTTCCGGTAGACTCTGAGACCGGTGCCGATGTCCGTGTGTTCGACTACACCGAAGATGACCCCTCCTTCTTGCCGGAGCAACCAGGCAAGCCCCCCGTTGATCACCAGATATCGCCCATTCTTCTCTATACTGCTTGCATTAGAGTAGTGTAGCATGTTACTGCTTTCAGTTAATCATATACTACTGCATAGCCTGTCCTTGCTACTACTGTTGTTACCTTTACCTGCTATCCTACTGCTTAGTATAGGATGCTAGTGTTCCATCAGTGGCCCTACACTCTTGTCCGTCTGCCATGCTATACTACTGGGCTGTGATCACTTCGGGAGGTGATCACGGGCATATACTATATACTTTACACTGTTACATTACCTGTGATATTGTTCGGAGATGGGGGCTGAAGGGGCAGGTGGTTCCACCCAGGTAGTGGTGGGCCTGGGTTCTCGACGGCCCCTGACTGTTACTTTGTGGCGGAGCGACAGGGCAGGTTGAGACCACCTAGGAGAGAGGTGGGCCTGGCCCTGGTCGGCGTTCGCGGATACTTAACATGCTTAACGAGATCTTGGTATTTGATCTGAGTCTGGCTACTGGCCTATACGCACTAACCAACTACGCGGGAACAGTTATGGGTACTCGACGTCATGGTATCAGCCGAAGCACTTTGTGACGTCAGCGACTGAGTGGCGCGCGCCGGATTGGAACGTAATCCTGCTCTTGTATTAAGGGGGCTAGTTCTGCTTTCGGCCGCCCTCGCAACGTGCAGGTGTGCAATGGGCGATGGGCCCAGACCCCTACGCCATAGGATTTAGACCGGCGTACTGACCTCTCTGTTGTGCCTAGGTAGAGCTGCGACGTGTTGATCTCCCGAGGCCGGGCATGACCCAAGAAAGTGTGTCCGGCCAAATGGGATCAAGCGTGTTGGGTTATGTGGTGCACCCCTGCAAGGAAGTTAATCTATTCGAATAGCCGTGATCTTCGGTAACAGGATGACTTGGAGTTGTACCTTGACCTTATGACAACTAGAACCGGATACTTAATAAAACACACCCTTCCAAGTGCCAGATACAACCCGGTGATCGCTCTCTAACAGGGCTACGAGGAGGGGATCGCCGGGTAGGATTATGCTATGCGATGCTACTTGGAGGACTTCAGTCTACCCTCTCCTACATGCTGCACGACGGAGGCTTCCAGAAGCATAGTCTTCGACAGGATTAGCTATCCCCCTCTTATTCTGGCATTCTGCAGTTCAGTCCACCGATATGGCCCTTTACACATATACCCATGCAGATCTAGTGTAGCTCCTTGCTTGCGAGTACTTTGGATGAGTACTCATGGTTGCTTTTCTCCCTCTTTTCCCCTTTCCCTTCTACCTGGTTGTTGCAACTAGATGCCAGAGCCCAGGAGCTAGACGCCACCGTCGACAACGACTCCTACTACACCGGAGGTGCCTACTACTGCGTGCAGCCCGCTGACGACGACCAAGAGAAGTTAGGAGGATCCCAGGCAGGAGGCCTGCGCCTCTTTTGATCTGTATCCCAGTTTGTGCTAGCCATCTTATGGCATCTTGTTTAACTTATGTCTGTACTCAGATATTGTTGCTTCCGCTGACTCGTCTTGTATCGAGCACTTGTATTCGAGCCCTCGAGGCCCCTGGCTTGTATTATGATGCTTGTATGACTTATTTTATTTGTAGAGTTGTGTTGTGATATCTTCCCGTGAGTCCCTAATCTTGATCGTACACGTTTGCGCGTATGATTAGTGTACGATTGAATCGGGGGCGTCACAGTATCATCAATGGGCCTTATACGGGCCGTATGATCGATTGGCCAAACATGGGCCAATAACAGGCCGCATTATGGCCGTAAAGGGGCTAGAGTTGGAATCGTCCGTTCATGGGCCGACCGTAATGGGCCATCGTTAATAGGTCGTATTTGATGACGCTATGAAAACGGCCCAACGTATTAACGGACCACAAACGGGCCGACTGTAACCACGGGCTGAATTTGGCCCACAAGCAGAAAATGACAGTAACAGGGCGTAAGTAAACAAATGCTGGAAATGAGCCCAAGAATAAATGGGCTCTGAGAAGGCCGAAAGATAACATGGGCTGGAAACGGCCCAACAGAATAACAGGCCATTAATGGGTATAAAGTGATACACTGTTCATTACGGGCCAGTTTCACCACGGGCCGTTAATGGGTGTAAAGTGATACACTGTTCATTACGGGCCAGTTTCACCATGGGCCGTTAATAGGCCAAGAGTTACATAGGGCCTCATATGGGCCGAAAGACGTCATGGGCCATACATGGGCCAGAAGTGAAAACGGGCTAGAATCATATTGAATGGCCCAGATGATGCTACTGGGCCTAATTCGGATAGGGCGTAATGGGCCTTGGGTTAGCGGGCTATAAATGGGCTATATGCGAACAGGTCGTTAATAGGCTTTCCATGGGCCGGCCCGCCAGCTTTTGACCAAGTCAAACGGGCCGGCCTTTTCACAGGAATGGGCCTCTGTTGGGCCGTGCCATGTGTCGACGTATCATAGGCGCCTATCTGACCCACTGACGAGCTGACACGTGTTTCATCCGGCCAATAAGAATTTTACACGTGGAAATTTCCCATTGGTCGGGGCTGTTAACGGGTTATCGGATCCAAAACCCGACCCGATAGCTTAACGGCGTTCCGTTACGGTGGATGCCACGTGTCGGTCACCCTTGACGAAAGCACTTCTGTGAAGCGCGATTTATCGTCATGGAAGTGGACACTTCCGTGATGATAATTTTGGTAATGTCATGGAACACTTCTACGGCAGCAACGTATGACTATCTTGATTCTGTCATAAATTTGTCATGGATGTACATGCATGACAAAAAACGCGACCTACTGTGACAAACACGTATCATCACGGAAGTGTATTTTTTTTGTAGTGTTAGATGGGCTCTCTTGCTACAAGAATTTGATTTGCATATTATTGATAGAAAGGGAGCTGAGAACCCCGTTGCAGACAACTTGTCTAGGTTAGAGAATGTTCTTGATGACCCACTACCTATTGACGATAGCTTTCCTGATGAACAACTAAATGTCATAAATGCTTCTCGAACTGCTCCATGGTATGCTGATTATGCTAATTATATTGTTGCTAAATTTATACCACCTAGTTTCACATACCAGCAAAAGAAAAAGTTCGTCTATGATTTGAGACATTACTTCTGGTATGACCCACATCTTTATAAAGAAGGGGTAGATGGTGTTATTAGACGTTGTGTACCTGAGCATGAACATGAACAGATCCTACGCAAGTGTCACTCCGAGGCTTACGGAGGGCACCACGCTGGAGATAGAACTGCACATAAGGTATTGCAATCCGGTTTTTATTGGCCTACTCTCTTCAAGGATGCTCGTAAGTTTGTCTTGTCTTGTGATGAATGTCAAAGAATTGGTAATATTAGTAGACGTCAAGAAATGCCTATGAATTATTCACTTGTTATTGAACCATTTGATGTTTGGGGCTTCGATTATATGGGACTGTTTCCTGCCTCTAATGGATACACACATATTTTAGTCGTTGTTGATTATGTTACTAAGTGGGTAGAAGCTATTCCAACTAGTAGTGCTGATCATAACACTTCTATTAAGATGCTTAAAGAAGTTATTTTTTCCGAGGTTTGGAGTCCCTAGATATTTAATGACTGATGGTGGTTCACATTTTATTCATGGTGCTTTCCGTAAGATGCTTGCTAAATATGACGGTAATCATAGAATTGCATTTCCATATCACCCACGGTCTAGTGGTCAAGTAGAATTGAGCAATAGAGAGCTCAAATTGATCTTGCAAAAGACCGTCAATAGATCTAGAAAGAATTGGTCTAAGAAACTTGATGATGCATTATGGGCTTACAGAACTGCATATAAGAATCCTATGGGTATGTCTCCGTATAAAATGGTTTATGGAAAAGCATGTCACTTACCCCTCGAACTTGAACATAAGGCGTATTGGGCTATTAAAGAGCTCAACTATGATTTTAAACTTGCCGATGAGAAGAGGTTATTTGACATTAGCTCACTTGATGAATGGAGAACCCAGGCTTATGAAAATGCCAAACTATTTAAAGAAAAAGTTAAAAGATGGCATGACAAAAGGATACAAAAGCGTGAGTTCAATGTAGGTGATTATGTTTTGCTATACAACTCTCATTTAAGATTTTTTGCATGAAAGCTTCACTCTAAATGGGAAGGCCCTTACGTTATCGAGGAGGTCTATCGTTCCGGTGCCATAAAAATCAACAACTTCGCAGGTACAAATCCAAAGGTGGTTAACGGTCAAAGAATCAAACATTATATCTCAGGTAATCCAATAAATGTTGAAACCAACATTATCGAAACCGTAACCCCAGAGGAATACATACGGGGCACTTTCCGGAACATTTTAGACTTCGAAAAGGAATAGGTATATGGTACAGTAAGTAAACCGACTCCAAAACAGTTCTAATGGCAATTTTTCTCCGTTTTGGAATATTTAGAAGAATAGAAAAATAAGAAGCAGTCCGGGAAGGACATGAGGCCTCCACGAGGGTGGAGGGCGCGCCCCCCCTACCTCGTGGGCACCTCGTGCGCTCTCCGGACTCTGCTTTCTTGCACGATACTTCTTTCGGTCGGTAAAAATTCATTATATAATCTCCCGAAGGTTTTGACTCATGTATCACGCAATTATCCCATGTTTTCGTTTCGAGCTGTTTCCTTGACAGATCTAGATCATCATGACGTCTCCAAGCGCCCCCAAGGACAAGTTCTTCGAGAAGGTCATCAAGCCCTACCTCGCGGAGGTGCTGCAACACCCTCAAACCGTTGAGATGCGTGATGGGTTGCTGCACATCCGCGATGTTGAGGGACCACGGAGGACTGGAAGCGTGGAGACAAGGCTCGAGGCAATGGAGCAACAAGTTTTCAAGTGCCAGGAGATGGTGGAGCGTGGACTTGATTCCAATCACATAATGATCACGGAGTTCACCAACAACCACAAGCTGGATGCCAAGAACATTGGGGAGACCATCTTCAAGCTTCACGAGAAAATCGAGCACCTCCAGGCCCAGATCTATGACCTGCAAAACCAAAACTGTGAGTATGAATATAGATTCAAGAGAATGAGTTTGGCTGCAGATTTAAGGATTCCGGAGACTCGATCATCCTTCTATGATGGTGAGCCTATGCCTTGGAAGATGGACAACAAGCCTACATCATCAACAACTCCATCGTCACTACTTCTGAGGAAGGAGAACTGAGTATTGGGTATGGGCACTCCCCTTGGCAACTGCCAAGCTTGGGGGAGATGCCCCGGTATCGTATCACCATCACACTCCTATCTTTACCTTTTTTCTTAGTCCGATCCTTTTGGTAATATCTTGATCTAGTAGAGTAAAGTTTTAGTATGATCTAGTCGTGAGTTTTGCTTTATGATCTCTCTATGTAATCGAGTCCGTGAGCTATATAATAAAGATTAGTGTTGAGTCAAGGGCTTGATTTTCTTGCTATGATCTTGAGTGAATAATAATAAAAATAAAGAGAAAAAAATAATAAAAAGAAACGAAGAGATCATATTGATCTTATGGATAGTAATGACTTCACATAGTAAGAGTATGATGATTAAAAGTTGTTGAAGGTTGACAAACCTAGTTTTGGTCATCGTTGCAATTAAAAGGAAGTAATAAAGAAAGAGAGGTTCACATATAAATATACTATCTTGGACATCTTTTATGATTGTGAGCACTCATTAAAATATGACATGCTAAAGAGTTGATGTTGGACAAGGAAGACAACGTAATGGGTTATGTTTTCTTATATCTGAGATAAAGTATATTGTCATGGATCATCCAACATGTTGAGCTTGCCTTTCCCCCTCATGCTAGCCAATTTCTTGCACCAAGTAGAGATACTACTTGTGCTTCCAAATTCCCTTAAACCAAGTTTTGCCATGAGACTCCACCATACCTACCTATGGATTGAGTAAGATCCTTCAAGTAAGTTGTTATTGGTGCAAGCAATAAAAATTGCTCTCTAAATATGTATGATTTATTAGTGAGGGAGAAAATAAGCTTTATACGATCTTGTGATGTAGAAATAATAAAAGCGACAGACTGCATAATAAAGGTCTATATCACAAGTGGCAATATAAAGTGACGTTCTTTCGCTTTAAGATTTTGTGCATCCAACCCTTAAGCACATGACAACCTCTGCTTCCCTCTGCGAAGGGCCTATCTTTTACTTTTATCTTCTACCCTATGCAAGAGTCATGGTGATCTTCACCTTTTCTTTTTACATTTTATCCTTTGGCAAGCCCAGTATGTTGGTACGATCCTGATATATATATATATATATATATATATATATATATATATATATATATATATATAATCGGATGTGAGTTAGCATGAACTATTATTGTTGACATTTACCCTTGAGGTAAGAAGTTGGGAGGCAAAACCATAAGCCCCTATCTTTCTCTGTGTTCGATTAAAACTTCGTAACCACAAGTATTGCGTGAGTGTTAGCAATTGTGAAAGACTAAATGATAGTTGAGTATGTGGATTTGCTGAAAATCTCTGACATAGACTCTTTCGGATGTTATGATAAATTGCAATTGCTTCAATGACCGAGATTATAGTTTGTTGGTTCTCAATGAAGTTTCTGATTCATACTTGACATTGTGAATAGATTATTACTTGAGCATAAGAAATCATATGACAATATCCATATATGTTGCTGTTATAAGAATGATCATGATGGCCTCATGTCCGTATTTTATTTTATCGCACCTCTATCTCTAAACATGTGGACATATTTATCGATTTCGGCTTTTCGCTTGAGGACAAGCGAGGTCTAAGCTTGGTGGAGTTGATACGTCCATTTTGCATCATGCTTTGATATTGATATTTATCGCATTATGGGCTGTTATTACATATTATGTCACAATACTTATACCTTTTCTCTCTTATTTTATAAGGTTTACATGAAGAGGGAGAATGCCGGTAGCTAGAATTCTGGGCTGGAAAAGGAGCAAATATTAGAGACCTATTCTGCGCAACTCCAAAAGTCCTGAAACTCCACGGAAGTTATTTTTGGAAAATATAAAAAATACTGGATGAAGAAAGTACCAGAGGGGGCCCACACCCTGTCCACGAGGGTGGGGGCGCGCCCTACCCCCCTGGGCACGCCCCCTGCCTCGTGGGCCCCCTGGTGGCCCTCCGGTGCCCATCTTCTACTATATGAAGTCTTTCGTCCGAGAAAAAATCAGTAGCAAGCTTACGGGACGAGACTCCGTCGCCACGAGGCGGAACCTTGACGGAACCAATCTAGGGCTCCGGCGGAGCTGTTCTGCCGGGGAAACTTCCCTCCGGGAGGGGGAAATCATCGCCATCATCATCACCAACGCTCCTCTCATCGGGAGAGGGCAATCTCCATCAACATCTTCACCAGCACCATCTCCTCCCAAACCCTAGTTCATCTCTTGTATCCAATTCTTGTCTCTAAGTCTGAGATTGGTACCTGTAGGTTGCTAGTAGTGTTGATTACTCCTTGTAGTTGATGCTAGTTGGTTTATTTGGTGGAAGATTATATATTCAGATCCTATATGCATATTAATACCCCTTTGATTATGAACATGAATATGATTTGTGAGTAGTTACGTTTGTTCCTGAGGACATGGGAGAAGTCTTGTTATTAGTAGTCATGTGAATTTGGTATTCGTTCGATATTTTGATGAGATGTATGTTGTCTCTCCTCTAGTGGTGTCATGTGAACGTCGACTACATGACACTTCACCATTGTTTGGGCCTAGAGGAAGGCATTGGAAAGTAATAAGTAGATGATGGGCTGCTAGAGTGACAGAAGCTTAAACCCTAGTTTATGCGTTGCTTCGTAAGGGGCAGATTTGGATCCATATGTTTCCTGCTATGGTTAGGTTTACCTTAAATCTTCTTTTTGTAGTTGCGGATGCTTGCATTAGGAGTTAATCATAAGTGAGATGCTTGTCCAAGTAAGGGCAGCACCCAAGCATCGGTCCACCCACATATCAGATTATCAAAATAACGAACGCGAATCATATGAACATGATGAAAACTAGCTTGACGATAATTCCCATGTGTCCTCGGGAGCGTTTTCCTTTATATAAGAAATTGTCCAGGCTTGTCCTTTGGTACAAAAAGGATTGGGCCACCTTGCTGCACCTTATTCACTTTTATTACTTGTTGCTCGTTACTATTTACCTTATCACAAAACTATCTGTTACCGATAATTTCAGTGCTTGAAGAGAATACCTTACTAAAAACCGCTTGTCATTTCCTTCTGCTCCTCGTTGGGTTCGACACTCTTATTTATCGAAAGGACTACGATAGATCCCCTATACTTGTGGGTCATCAGCCCACTAAGGGGCTGTGCGCTCCTCCCACCCCATCTCACGTAACGTGGAGAGGTAGGGGCGCCTCCCCTAAGGCAGCCACCCCTCCCGGCTTGGTGGGCAAGTTTCCTAGGGGTGGGGGCGCCCAAACCCATGGTACACAACTCTCCTGAACTGAAGCACTTTGCTAGACTTGATACACAACTCAGGGTTGAAGAGAAAATATTTATGTGCTGACATGATCAGTGTGGCATTGATTTTATTGTTTCATTCTCCTAACTGAAGCACTTTGCTAGACTTGATTAATAAAGTTAGTTTTCAACTTTCTTCTTTCCAAGTTTCCAGATTTTAGTTGCTGGCTCTTACTGCGTAAGTTTATGCGTGTTCGCCAATTATCTAAATATATATACACTTATACTTTTTTATGCAGTTTGTGGGAGTACACCAATGTCATTATGAACTATATATGCACTCCATCTGTCAGAGACAGTGACATCCACACTTGGCTTGAGTACTTTGATGTTGTAATGACAAGATGGTTGGTTTTTTTTCCTTTTGCCCTGTCATTAAAATCTATGCTGGGTAAAATTGTCTGTTTCTTCATGTCAACATGGTCTTTCTATTTTTTTTCAGCCTGAAACCACATTTTTTCAATGACGACCAAGCGGCACTCCTTGCCGTGGAGGTTGAATCTGGAAAACTTATAAATGTAGACATTGAGGCTAGCATGGTAATTTAAAAGTCTGATCCATCTTCATGATCCATATTTTATTTTATTTCTAATATGTCTGATCCTTTTTCAAGATGAGGAGACCAGGTCAGCCTCTTGAACAAAGACAGAAAGTTTACCAGGTAATTATGCTCCTGACATGGTGCATGTAGTGGTTGCAATTATATACTGTTGCTGGTTAATATAGTATGGTTTGTTACCTCGTCTTTGTTTAGTTACTCAATTTTTTTTGACCATCTATCTTTTCCTTAAGTAAGCGAGTGAGTGTTTTTTCTCAGGGAGGTAACGCTGTTCACATACAAAGGTTACTTGCTGTTGAGTCTAGTTCCCAGGTAGGAATGTTATACTAATTGTAGACTTATTATATGGTTAATTCCCTATTTATTGAGAATTTCATTTTATATATGGCACATTAATCAAATAAAATTACACAACATTTATAATAATATAGATCTTCTACGCTAGTCAGAAATTGTATGAAGACATATTTCCCAGCAAGAAGGTTCGAGGTATGTGCCTTTCATTCTCTACTTTTTGATTAAATTTGGTAGTTTGGATTACATAAGATTTTTGTGCGAGATCAGGGTGGCTGCCCACTAAGCACCTTGTGGCAGTACATGAATGTGCAGCCCCACATGTCATGTTTTTTTATATCCAGTGAATCCAACTGATATTGCATTTGCTCTATTCACTTTCTAAGTGTTTATTTGATATTATTAAAAGGTTGGCGGACGATGCTTGTCATACCTGAGCTTCAGCAAGAGATTGCTGTATTTGCAGAATCAAGTGCTGTGAGAGAGGTATGTATTGATATACAGTTATCGATATTGAAAATGACCCATAAGTCCTAACAACTCATATATTAACTGGGCAAAAACTAGAAAATATTAGTGGTTGATGTTGAGTTGTCACCTTTAGAATGACAGTGAAACGTGGTTGCAGAGCCCATTTCTATTATTGGTGAATGTACTGAACTTAGCACTGATTTATACAACAAGTTGCATTTAGATTCACATTTTTTTACCAAGGTCTGTGATTTTATCTCAGGTCAGAATAGAGTTTGCAAGGAATATTGATAAAATACAAGTGCAGTTTTAGTGTAAGAAGAGAGAGAGAGAGAGAGAGATCCATAAAGAAGTGCCGAGTTGTATGGTCCTAAAAACTAAAAAAAAAATGTACCACTTGTGTATGCTAATTTCTATGCTGTCAGCTGATGATAATAACTCGTTGGCCCTTCTTTATGTTCTACATAGGAACTTGGACAATTGAGGATCAAGCGCAGTTCAATTACAAATGAAATCCATCATTGTAGCCGGACTCACCGGTAAGTTAATTTACGCTGTTTTCCACTATAGAGTTGCCTCTCTTAATATTTTTCTAAATTTCCTTAATTATTTTGTATTTTAATCCAGATATCAAGCACTTGTAGAGAAGAACAAACAGAGTGCCGCTTATGTTGAGTCTACGGCTAGTTATTGAGTTTACGGGTGAGTTTTTAATGTCCATTGGCCGGTACATGAGAAAAACAAGATTTGCCTTCTTGAACAAAATAATTATAAGTCTACGGCTAGGATATCAATTCTGTACCAGTTAAACCAATTTTTTGGTTTGTAATTATAGTTTCAGCTGGATGCACTGAACCGGAAGGAACAAGTGGCCCGCAGAAACTACCATGAAAAGGTAATGCAGGTTACTCTGACTACATACATCTCCCCCTCTGCCCCATCATCTAATCGAGTGCTCTGTCGTCATTTGATCATGCAGTTTAACTTGCGGTGGGGTCAGATTATGAAGGCAGGACTTAAAGATTCTAGGTTTGCTGACCAGGTGCTAATTTCATGTTTCTATTGAAGTTTTATTCATGAATGAAAGTTTGCACTTGTTTTTTCCCATTGCAACAGTAAGCTAATATATTTTTGTTTGTTTTAGGTGATGACAATTCCGTGTCTCTACACCAGTTCTGTTACGAGCTTGATTCATTATGATTGGGAGGTGGAGATTAGCCCGCAGGAAGATGACACAGCTTATGAGTTATCCGAGCTAGACTTACGTAGCCATGTGTGATGATGTGTACTGATTGTTAAATGAGTGGAGTATTAGCGAGACGATGTGTACCGATGGTTTGGTAAGTGCAAGCAACCCATGTGTGATGTATCTTACAACCTCTCGTCGGAGGACCAACTACTTTTAGGTGTTCTGATAAGCATACATGATACATTACGCCACAGCCGGCAAAGACCATCCTGCGTTCTAGAATCCTCGGCCGTACAACGTCGTCTAGAGCCCAAACAAACAACGTTTCTTTACCGGTTCGACGCTGTCGACAAGTTTCTTAGCAGCCACAATGGCCAAAATCAGATTTTTATTTTGTTTTGCCACTCTGTCCAATCCATGGATACAGGAAACTTGGTTTCCGGAAACCCAATATTTGGTGTTTATGGAAACTCGAGTATTATTAGTTTATTTATCGCAAAACCATGAACAACAACTGAATAGTACATAGAGCATCGCCATCCTTTGTTTCTCCTTCACGGAAAACAGAAACATACATAGTGATGTTGATGAGCGTGCCGGAGCTGTCCCTGACGCATGGCTGGCTACCATGGTTTGGCCGAGCTCCAGCCCTCGCTTGGCCGTCGTGGCTTGGCTGACTGACATGGGCGTTTCGATGGATGGCATCGAGCACTCTCTGCCTGTGTATTTGTTGGAGGTAATATGACTGGGAGTCATAGACCAGGGGTGAAGGGGGGACGAGCCCCCCCCCCCCCCCCCCCCCAAATGGCAGCGTCATACACAAAGTAGGAAAATCCTATTTGACGCTAACTGCGTCAAACTTTAAGGGTTCGCACAGGTGATCCCCCCAGCACGAGAATTGGGCCGGCCCACTATCCCATAGCGAGGTAGACAGTTTTAGGAACCTTCCAGAAGGTTCCCTGAACCGGGCTTTTTTATACCGGTTTACTGGTTTTCTTTTGTGATTGTTTTTTCTTTTTCTTTTTTTCTGTTTCATTTCTTTGTTTTCGTTTCTTGTTCCTTTTTCACGTACATATTTTCTTGTTTGCCTTTTTTTAAAAATCGCAAATTTCAAAAATATTTAACATCTTCCAAAGTTGTTTGTATTTTATATTTTTCAAAAAAAATTGATGTTTCAAAAAATTGTTCATGTTTTCAAAAAAATAGAATTTTGAAATTGTTCATGTTTTTCAAAAAGTTTGAAGTTTCAAAATTTTGTTCATGTTTTTCAAAACAAATCGTGATTTAAAAATGTGTTCATGTTTTAAAAAATGTTCAGAGTTAAAAACATATGTTTACAAAAAAATTTCGTAAATTTTTGTTCTCATTTTCAAAATTTGTTTGCATGTTCAAAAAATGTTCGTAAATGCCAAATTTTGTTCACATTGAAAAAAATTGTTCACATTTTCCAAAGTATTCAGAATTTTGAAATTTGTTCACATTTTCAAAAAAGGTCAAAGTATTAAAAAATATCATGTTTCGAAAATTGTTTGCAATTTTTAAATTTGTTCGTATTTTCTTGACAGTTCAGAGTTCCAATTTTTTTTCATGATTTCAAAATTTGTTCTCGTTTTTTAAAATTTCAAAATGTGTTCCAAGATTTTGAGGATTGTTCATGCTTTCAAAAAAAATCTCACAATATTGAAAAATGTTTGTGTTTCAAAAAGTATTCAGATTTTTCAAAAATAAAAAAACATGTTCAAAATTTCAAAAATCTTTCAAATATATGGCTATTACTAGTTCTTAAAGCACTGCACTACCCATTAGTCACGAATGCTTGGTTGGTGCATTGGTATGCCACTGTGTCTGAGAGCATAAGGTGTTGTGTTTGACTCCCAGCCACAACACTAATTTTTGGAATTTGCCGCAAAATGCGGCAGATAGGAGCTCCCCATGTCGACACCCAACGCCGTGGGACGGAGCCGCGTGCGCAGGGGCGGCAACAAGATCATCGAGGGCACGTACAATGCATAGCCTTATGGTGATGTACCGTGTGCCATGTAGGATCAAATGTTAGGAGAAGCAGGTTCGGACAGAGTAGTGGGATCCTCTATAGGAGGCGGATGCTTAGGAAGAGAAAATGTGATCCGATGCATAAAGCTAAAAAAATAAAGTGAACAATAAGGATAGATGTGTAGTGAGTACAGGCCCGTCTACAAGAGGGGCCAAATTGGCCTACCGCACAGTGCCCCCCCCCCCCCCCCCCCTAGGGAAAAGAAAAGACCGCAACCCTCTGGTGGCAATTGATTTGAAGCCTTTACACATGCACGCGCACTATCCACTCAGAGGTATGTTACCAACAACGAAAAAAGTTAGGGAAGATTGGCTTGAAGGCAGACCAAGCACTAGTTCGAACAGGGCGGAGAAGGCATGGTCACAACTATGGAAGATCAAGGTACCATCTAAAGTGCGAGTCTTTGTTTGGCGGCTCGCACAACACTCTTTCCCTTCGGGCTCAGAGATGCATCATCGGAAAATGGCCACTAGCCCTCGATGTGTTATTTGTCAAGCAGAGAATGACTCTTGGAGACATTCATTAATAGATTGTACCATGTCACATTGTGTTTGGGCATTACTTAATGAATCCCTCATAGAGCACATGTGCATGAATTCTTGCTCGGATGCGAAGGAGTGGTTGTTCCACATGATGAAGACTACAACACATGAAGAGTTCACCAAAATTTTATTGACACTTTGGGCGATCTGGGGTGCGCGCCGAAAGGCAATTCATGAATCTATCTCCCAAAGCCCGGTGACTATTCATGGTTTTGTTACCAGTCTCATTGCCGATCTTCAAATGGTGAACACAAAACTGGATAAAGCTGCTCCAAATCCACAAGCAGCAGCGCCGAGATGGAGGCCACCGCTGGAGGGCTGGGCCAAAATTTATGTTGATGGTGGTACAAACAAGATAGGATCAAAGGGAGCAGCTGTCGTCATCTGCAGGAATGATACAGGGAAGTACCTGGGGTCTTCAGCGAGGGTATTGAACAATTGCACCGACCCAGCAACTCTTGAAGCAATAGCATGCTGTGAAGCGCTGACTTTGGCGGAGGATTTAAACATTCAGAAAGTTATTATCGCATGTGATGCTTCCACGGTTATTAAGAACATCAATGAAGGTAGTAGATGCCAGTATAGCTCGGTTCTTACGGAGATTAAGGAGCGATCGAGACGTTTTCTTAATGTTAGTTTTGTGCACGAGGATAGAGCAACAAATATAGAAGCTCACAATCTTGTAAAAAGTGCTTTATCACTCGAACATGGTCGATTCCTATGGCTACTCCAGCCATGGGATCCCTCTATGGCTACTCCAGCCATGGGATCCCTCTACTCCAGCCATGAGCAATAAAATGACCATGTGATCCTCAAAAAAAAATCCACTCAGAGGTGAGAGGCCCCTAGCTCAGCGATT
This sequence comes from Triticum urartu, assembly GCF_003073215.2. Lineage (NCBI taxonomy): Eukaryota > Viridiplantae > Streptophyta > Magnoliopsida > Poales > Poaceae > Triticum > Triticum urartu. The sequence continues at coordinate 580,139,340 of NC_053026.1, read as the reverse complement.
GATTAGATTAGATTGATTATGATTCTCAAAAAAAGAGAAGCTCAACGATTGATTAGATTAGCCTACACATGCAAGCAGGGATTAGAGATCGATTTGAGTTGCTTACTCAACTTGAAGATCGATTAGAAGATTACTTGACTAATGAACGGCTAAAATAATAATGATCTACTACTATTTTTAGCCTTCATCTTGGCAAATACTATTTTTTGGCGAGAATTGGCAAATACTATATTGATTAATTATATATTTTTATTTTCAATTTTGTTGTATATGTGCATCAATTTATTGAAAAATGCATCATTTTCTCCAACGTCAAATTATTTTGGCAAGCTAGTCAAGCAATAACACATCCAATATTTTTGTAAGTTCATAAGCACATTTTCGTCCGTCCGTGTACAAAAAGAACGATTCATTTGGTCACTTCGTCTGGCGCTAGGTGTCGCCCGTATGGGGCCGACGGGGACATATATCAAAACCATGGCACTATGTATAACAAACAACGTAATTATACAAGTAATTAAATATCTAAATCACACAAACATGATTTTTTTTATATAAAAAAGATAAGAATAAGAGGCTCACCACAAGGTGGTGCCATCGACGGGGACGGTGCGGGCGATCGACGGTGGTTAGGACGGAGACGGGAAGGCACTAAGTAAACCACACCTATATATGCAAACTAAGAGTTATTTTGACCTCATATTGCATTTAAATCAAATACTACCACATATAATTCCTCCCAAACTAAAACCCACAAATCACTATACTTATAGAGCATTGCAAGAGCTAATCTAGAGAGATGAAAGGACAAAGTTGCTAACCTTTGTGATCATTTGAATGGATGGGGTGCCTTCAAATCTTGACAAATTTTGGCAAAAATGGAGGATGAGCTCGATAGGAAGAGGAAGAAAATAGAGAAGAGGAAAGGGGAAGAACAGAGAGCTCGGGCTCGACGAAGGGTTTACATAGGATGATCTTTAGTCCCGGGACTAAAGGTGTTGCAGCCTGACACCAGCCTGCCACCACCTCTTTAAAGGAGCTGCAGCCTGACACCAGCCTGCCACCACCTCTTTAGTCCCAATTTGTGGCACAAACCGGTACTAAAGGTTCGCCACGAACCAGGACTAATGAGCGCCGCCCGCCTAGCCGTTGGAACCGGCACTAATGGTCACATTAGTGCCGGTTCAATTACAAACCGGGACTAATGAGCTGAACATTAGGCTCTTTTTCTATTAGTGAACGTTCGATGTTTGCTATTTTATTTGCAATGTACATAAGCAATTAATGTTCCATAATCATATAGATAAATTATTGATTCAAAATGAAATTTAGATCCATTATTTCTTTTCGGAAACAACAAGATCATCATATCCAAGCCCTATGGATCTCTAAATGGAATGTGATGGAAATATGCATATAATAGATGTGTTACACAAAAGAATCTTCACACACTTACTATGTCCTTTGATTACAAGTGTTGTACGGGGTTAAAAGAGGACAATAATCAATGTATGCTTTCGAGGGAACAAGTCATTGTGGATCCAACCGGCACTAGAGCTTATGATGATGATTTGTGAGAGGGTGGCTAATGCGCGCGCGCTCTCGGACGCGCGTAGTTTCCGACCGGAACAAGCAGAACTTAACTTTCCTTCTGAGAAAATCGGATTAAGAGAAAATTAATGACCATGTTGGGCCCCATCCATTGAATTCAAGGGGGCTGAGAGATTTATGGTAGGCCAAGTTGGGGCCTACCCATTGAAGTTGGGGGGGGGGGGGAGATTTATGGAAAGGCCACACAATTGATTCACGGGAGGGGAGATATTTTTTTTATCTGAAGCTCCTTCAAATCAGGGAGTGGCGAGTTTAACGATCGAGTGTTCCAACGCTCACTTGTGAAAGAGAGTTTTCGGATTTAAGATACCTAAATGAGTGTAACAACGGAATTTTGAGAAATAAGTTGCTCCCATTGCGAGTGATGAAGAAAGTTAAAACAAGATAGCATTCAATGCTTGTTATTTCAACCACAAGCCTTGGCTAGGGCAATGTCTGCATAAACATCATTATGACTTGCTCAATTTGCATGATATGTTAGGTTTCATTTTCGCGGTAGGGAGTGGTGGTGAGAGAGGGGTGTGGGTCTACTATTGTCAAAAGTTGGGATTTCTTGAAGGTTCCCTTAACGTGTAGTCTATTTTCTAATTCGACACGTTCATGTAATGATCAACTTCCCCTCATCATGCCGTGTCCGCTTCCTTCACAAAAGATGTATGTCGTGCATCAGTCGACCATCCATCCTAGGCGACTAGCAACATCTGAACATACGATATGTCACTTGTTGATATTGGTTCAAGAGGGACTGCATTTTCTCCAACCCCAACACTTTGGCTGATCCACGGTCCACAATATGTTTTTGAAGAACAAGTGATGTGACAATTTGCATTTAAGAGGGCCCAAATCTTCCAAAAGGCGAGTTGCATCACCGACGCCATGGTTCCTATAAATGTGCATTTTGTGTGCCGCCATCATTGTCGAGTACTCCCACTCCCCGCACCGCGTGAATTTTTCAACAAATTGATGTCGGCGCCGGCGATAACCAACCAAACTTGATTGATCCATGATCATTTGACTACTTGCTCGGTGATGCGTGTTGGTTAAGTGAAAGAGGTACTTCGGCTGGTTTTGCCGTCGTACACGCTCATGTGCAACCGTGTACTACACAATAAGGGTACGGCTGTCACACGGTGCACACATCGATCATGCATAGCGGTAACCCACTTCATCCCGCGAAACTCATCAACTAGTTCATAATGTGTCCACCACTCGTCAATGTTAACACTATATCTGTCTTAAGCTATTGTCCGCTAGCCCGCCCCGCTTGCATCCCTAAACATGCACGAGCCGACGACATATGCTCGGTGGTTTTGCCGTGGTCGGAGAAAAGACATGGCGCGTATGGTACGTAATGGAACTCTCGCGTGATTCGATCAACCTCGCTAAATCTTGTGCAAACACAGTAATAGTATGCTTCCATCCCAATCCTTGTTACACAATTGATGTTCTTGGACAGCAGAGATGATTGAGGAGGACGCTGAGCCATTTATCCAGGAGATGTGATCCACCATATCCATATGTGTGACGCCGACGCAGACATGCAATCAAGATGCACAAGTAGCGGTCCGGCGCAGCGCCGGCCACTTTTGCTGCCAACCACTCGATCGCCGGCGACGTTCCTATCCTGTTCCGGCGCAAAACAAAACAGAGCTCACGTCTAATCTCTCCGACGCAAAGCTCGCCATGGTTACACAAAAGCTAAGGATAATTATCCCATACATACACGCATCATCCTCACCAGCTAGTGGCACCTGAACCTAGAGAATTATATACCCCAAAATAGTATCATGTTGCTAGGGATGGCAAGTTGTTTTGGGCGGAATAAGCTCCGTGGCAATTGCATCTTTTTGAGGTGCTAAACAAAGATGGGATGGTGGATATTGGATAGTGATGTCAAATTAGGTGGAACGGTCAACTTAACCGGTGCATCAAGTGAAAGAATGGTTAAATTATGCTATCAGTGAGCATGTTAACTCCAGTTCCATGAATTGATGCGATGATTAGTGAGCTCACATATGCATGACTGAGCCGATGGAACACCTGTGCACCCTGCCAAGAACACCTCTTGTTTGTGTACTGGCGTGCACGCCACGTACGCCCATTATTTGCTCTTGTTGATCGATCTTGTCCCTGGTCCGATGCCGCAGTTTGATTAGGATGCATCAGGATTTTGAATGTTTAACATCTTCATGAAACTAGTTATTGAGTTTGCACATGTTTACACCGGTTCCAGTAGCATGATTACCCGGGCTCACGATGAGCCGAGACCATGCAGAGCTTTCTGGTACTCGGTTTGGCACAAACAAGCAATTTGCATTCTCTCATCCTCTTTGCAGTATTTGACTCGTCGTTTGCATTTTCGAACTATATGATCAGCTCGAAACCTTGTGAATTCCATGTGTTGGAATGTTGTGATCAGCTCGATCGTTCATCATGTTTGGCAGAGAGCACCACACCCAACCAACTTTGCCCTCTTCCTGGACACGTTTCTTGGTCCGAACAGGACGAAAAACTTTCAAAAATTTCAATCCTGATCGTCGTTCCATCAAAGACTAGCTGATATTTGAGTTGTGCATCGTGAAACCATCTGAAATTACGATGAAATTTGATCTGAGAGGTAGAACAAGGCAACTTGTATCACCTGGTAGACTTTCCCCAACCACAGGAACAAGTGTTGATCACTCCGGTGCAAATTCATCCGAGTTCAAGTGTGACAACCCAAATGCAGCAGCTGGGTAGCCTTCCCCATGTCCACAACTACCGGAGCACGGCGGTTCTCCGGCGAGCCGGCCGGCCATCGCGCCGGCAAACAGTGCAAAGCCCGGCCGAACTCACACACCACCAGCAAAGGTCTCCACAAGTTGTGCAACTTGGGTCGTGTTCCATCGACTCGTAGCCTATCAAAACGACGTAGGATCGACGTGATTCTTGAACCTACGGAATGCCACGTTAACCAGCTACACGACCATGCCGTAAAATCTCATTGTTCGCCGGTGCACCCCGTGCCGGCGGCCGGAAATCTCCACCAAACTCCCACCAAGGCACCATCCCGACCAGTCCCTGATCACCGGCTCATTTCTCCCAGAATACTCAACCAAATCACACAAACTCAATCTCATTACAAAGCCATGATCCTTTCCTACACAGTGAAAAAAATTGCATTCGAATTGGTGCATCCGATCGAGCGATATTTGATCGGAAATCGAGAGGAGAAGCACACTCTGGAAGTCTGGAGGCTGGTTCGCGAGACGGCCGGCCAACTAGGGGGGGCTTGAATCCGCGGCATCGGATGGGGCGCGTTGATGGCCGTCGGATGGGAACGGATCGGACGCGCCAGGTTTGATGACGGCTGCTTAGGGGGGCGATCCGTGGCAACGCCCCCTCGACCAATCAGCGCGCGGCATTCGGCCTTCCCCGTCTCCCCGACGTCTCCCACTATATAACCACCGTCTCCTCCGCCCTGACCTCCTCACCCAGCTCACACGCATCTCTCTCACCTCCGGCGAAAACACACCAGCGCTCCCCTCTCCCCTCGCTTCCCCGCCGCAATGTCGACCGACGCCGCTGCCGCCGACATCCCGGTGCCTCAGGTGGAGGCGACCGCCGACCCCGTCGTGGAGACCACGACTGACGCCCCCGCCGGCGACGCGAAGACGACCAAGGCGACCAAGGCCAAGGCCGCCAAGACCCCCAAGGCGCCCAAGGTGAAGAAGCCCTCCGCCCCGAGGAAGCCCAAGGCCGCCCCCGCCCACCCGACCTACGCTGAGGTAAACCCCCCGACCGTCGCCGAATCTCGCTCGCTCCATTGTCGTTCTCTGTTCGCTCGTCGTGCTCTCTGTTCGTTCGTGTTCGCCTTGATCTGACTGGCTTTGTTCGTGCGTGCTTGTTTTTGCGCAGATGGTGACGGAGGCGATCGCCGCGCTGAAGGAGAGAGGCGGGTCGAGCACCGTCGCCATCGCCAAGTACATCGAGGACAAGCACAAGGCGCACCTCCCGGCCAACTTCCGCAAGTTCATGCTGACGCAGATCAAGAAGCTCGTCGCCGCCGGCAAGCTGACCAAGGTCAAGGCCTCCTACAAGCTCACCAAGGCCCCCGCAGCGCCCAAGAAGCCCAAGACCAAGGCGCCAGCCAAGAAGAAGCCCGCGGCGAAGAAGAAGGCGCCGGCCAAGAAGCCCGCCGCCAAGTCCCCAGCCAAGAAGAAGCCCGCCGCCAAGCCCAAGGCCAAGGCCCCTGCCAAGACCACCAAGGCCGCCGCCAAGCCCAAGGCGGCAGCGAAGCCCAAGGCCGCCGCCAAGACCACCAAGGCCGCCGCGAAGCCCAAGCCGGCCGCCAAGACGAAGGCGCCCGCCAAGCCTCGGGGCCGCCCCGCCAAGGCCGCCAAGACCTCCGCCAAGGACGCGCCAGGGAAGAAGGCGCCCGCCGCCGCCGCCACCCCCAAGAAGGCCGCCCCCAGGAAGCCGCCCACCAAGCGGTCGGAGCCGGTGAAGAAGGCCGCGCCCGCCAAGAAGACCCCCGCCAAGAAGGCCAAGAAGTAGAGCCTCCGTCCTCCGGCAAACCAGTTTCCATTAGCGGTTTTCCCCTGTTCTGTGTCGGTGGTAGTCCAGGATTGTGTGTTCTAGACTGTAAATTTTTACATCCGGGTCGGGGTGCTCTGGTTCAATCCGGCGTACCCTTGGAGGTGTATCTGTGGGGGAAACGATGACGACGACGGCGGCGGCGAGGGTTCGTCCCCGAGCCTCCGTTTTACCGTAGCAGCTTGATTTGTCGAGGTTTTTTAGCGTAGCAAGATCCTTGTGATGGTGTCGAAAACAAATAGTGCATTGTTTATCTAATTAATTATGGCTATTGTCAATCGCTCTTGCCCTGCAATGCAAATTCTTGTTCTGCATCTTTGGATTTCCAGATCTGAAATCGGGTTGAGATGTGGAATGTGATGGAATTTGAGATCTGAAAATTGGTTGCTTGTTTGTATTTTAGTATGGAAATGCCAATCCTCGTCCTTAATTTGCTTCCGTCCAAAAATTTCAGAGTAACGTGGCTGGCATCATAGCTGTAAGAAATACAAAAAAGCAAAGGCTGTATTCTTCTGTGTACATGACCGGGGCGTCGGTTACTACTGCTGAAATTTGGAATATTCAATGCGATTTTGGATGGACCTACTTTGGTGATTCAGCATCAGCTGCTACCGCGTGAATCTTCCTTCGTACGCTTGGTTTTTAGGTAGATCTTTTTTAGAAAGAAAGGCAGTCTCGGAGAGATGAATGTGATCTTAACGGAGTACGGTACTCTTACAACAGTAAGCTAATTGGCCCGTTAATGGCGATGCAGGCTTGGAGAGATTTACGGGCTTGGTCATGCAGGAAAATGAATGGGATCTTGTTAGCTAATACGTGGGGTATGCATGTCTTGCATTGGAGCGGGAGCCTGGGAGAGGGGTCTGCGGCAGAAGATTCGCAGTAACCGTCGGCTGCCATGGCCGTTTTGGGTGGGCCGCGGGCGCGCGCTTTTGCTTTCGGTTTTTGGGTTCTGCCGCCCGAACTGCAATGTTTCCGTTTCCGCGCTTCCTCGAATTGACCTTCTCCCTCTGTGGCGTGGGAAAGACAGGGAATGCCTATGAGGCTATGAACAAACAGCCAGAGCCATCGATCATGTGCGCTACGGCCGTGCCAAAGTTTTGGGGACAGCGGAACGCACCAATGAGCAACTTCAACTGGCCAACCCGGACGGCGATTTCGTTCGCTTTTTTTTCCGTTTGAACCGGCCAGACGGACACGGATGTCCGCTTTCGTATTTGGGTCGGCGCGTGCGCCCAACGCTAGGCTGGACCCATTTTGACAGCGCAAAAACAAAAAATAAACGCATGCATATTAAAAAAAAGAAACAACATTAATTAAACATTAAAGCCGGCCATGAAGGCAGTCTGTGATCTCTGTCCTTCTCAAACTCACATTGAGGAATATTTATCAGGGCCAGAAAATGATCTGCCAAACATTTGATTCTCTCTCTGCGAGTCATCCATTCTAGTGTCCAGGTAGAGGTATTTCCAATTTCTCCTGAGATGTATAGCGTGGCATAAAACTGAATAATAACTTCCTTGTTCCAGCCATGATTAAAGCGCATGAAACCCTACAAAAGAGCATGCTCAATATGCTCAGCTAGGGGCATAAAACGATAACGCTTGTTGGGAGGCAACCCAATGAATAAAATTTATTTTTGTCTTTTTTTTAAATTTCTGTTCTTGAGTGTTTGCACAATTATTATACTGTTATGATTGTGTTTTTTGTGTTTTAATTAGTGTTTGTGCCAAGCAAAGACTTTTGGATCATGTTGGGTGATAATTGTTTTGATCTTACTAAAAACAGAAACTTTTTTGCCCAGAAAAATAATTCTCATTTTAAAAAGAAGTGCGATAAAATACTGACTCTTTCTTCATAAGATTAGTATACAAATTACTCACGTCGTCCTAATTTTTCAAAATATTTGGAGTTACATAAGTATTCAAAATATCCAGATTGCTACAGACTGTTTTGTTTTTGACAGATTCTGTTTTCTTTGTGTTGTTTGCTTGTTTTGATGATTCTATGGTTTCCTTTGAAGAGTTTTTGCCATAAAAAAGTTGGAATAAAGTAGATATAATGCAAAAATAAAATATGAATGGGTTGGCAACAATACTTATAGTAGTGATTTGCTTTCTTATACTAACGGATCTCACAAAGGTTTTGTTGAGTTTTGTGTGATTGAAGTTTTTAAGTTTTGGATGATATTACGATGGATGAAGAAATAAGGAGTAAGAAGAGCCTAAGCTTGGGGATGCCCATGGCATCTCAACTATTATCGGCATCCCAACTATTATCCAAAGAGAATCAAGCAACTAAGCTTGGGGATGCCCGAGTGACATCCCCTCTTTCTTCTAACAACCATCGGTATTTTACTTGGAGCTATATTTTTATTCGTCACATATCATGAGTATTGCTTGGAGCCTCTTGTATGATATGAGTCTTTGCTTGTTTTGCCTTTTATTTTTAGTAATGAATCCTTGCTGGACACACCTATTTGAGAAAGCCAAAATTATGCTATGACTTGTTAGAATTGCTCTCTATGCTTCACTTATATCTTTTTGAGCACGGTGTGCTTTAGTATTTTTTTTGAAGAAATTTTCTCATGCTTCACTTAGATTTATTTGAGAGTTAGTAAATTTTTTCAGAAATTCTCTCATGCTTCACTTAGATTATTTTGAGAGAAGAAATTTTTTTATGCTCATGTTCTTCACTTATATTTGTTTGAGCTTATTAAAAGCAACATATGAAACTAGTCCCAAAGTGATAGATATTCAAGAGGGATATAATAAAAAATTTCATGAAGATCATTGGACAAAATAAACTTGATGCCTTGTAATAGTTTTGCAATATGGTGATATAATATGTGAGCCATGTTGACGAGTAATTATGCTTTAGTAAGAGTATTGGTGTTAAGGTTTGTGATTCCCTATGCAAGCACGAAAGTCAATAGTTATGCAATGAAATTACATCCTACTTGTGGTGCATTATTTGGTGTTAGTTATGCTTAATGTTCGCTTATGAGATTTTTCGTTTCTTGGTTGGATGATTCTTAATCTTTTTGCTAGCCTTCATTTGCACTAAGTATGATCACTACTTGTGCATCCAAAATCCTTTAAACCAGTTTTTGCCACATGAGTCCACTATACCTACCTATATGCGGCATTCTTTTGCAGTTCTAAGCAAATTTGTATGTGCCATCTCTAATTTTCAAAATAAATTTCTCTTTTGTGTGCTTGTACTGCTCATGAAACGGTAGGGGGTGGCTTATTTCCGTGCTAGATGTGTTATTCTCAAGATGAGTGTTTATTCACTTGCCATTGCACGAGAGTGCGACAAAGGTATTAGGGATGCCCAGTCCCGAAATGAAAAATGAATTTACTTTATGTTGTCAAATAATAAATTCCTTGGAAAAGTGTTGGTATGGAAGGCACCCGTGGATACAGTTAGCCATGGAAAGTGAAAGTATGATGGAAAAAGGAATAAACTTTATTTTCTGTTTGGGAACCGCCCATGATATATCTAGCATGAGAAGTATTGAGAGCTACTCGATCGTTTTCGCTGACAGGAAAAGCATGCCACCCAAAATGTTTTATCTCTATCTTTTTCGCTTTGAGCTCTGACACCTCTACAAATCCCTACTTCCCTCCGCGGAGGGCCTTTCTATTTACTTTATGCAATTTTTATTTTTACTTGAGTCTCCATCTTCTCTTATAAAGCACCAACTAAGGGGCACTATGATAGTACTTGAGCATTGGGCGTAGCTAATATGCGAGTGTGTTTCATGAATGGATCAATGGTTGAGAATAATCGGCTAGGGATAACTTGCTTTAGCGTTGATATTTTGAAAGACATGGTTGCTTGTTGATATGCTTGAGTATTGAAATCTTCATGTCAAAACTAGACTATTGCTTTGAATCATATAAAGTCCAAATGTCCATGCTAAAAAGAAAAGAATATGTGATGAACATGTTAGGCAACATTCCACATCAAAAATTCTGTTTTTATCATTTACCTACTCGAGGACGAGTAGGAATTAAACTTGGGGATGCTGATACGTCTCCAACGTATCTATAATTTTTGGAGAAACAGAGTAATGCAATAAGAACGATGACATGATGTAGAAAAGATCTATCTATGTAGAGATAGACCCCATCGTTTTATCCTTAGTAGCAATGATACATACGTGTCAATTCCCCTTCTGTCACTAGGATCAAGCACTGTAAGATCGAACCCACTACAAAGCACGTATTCCCATTGCAAGATAAATAGATCAAGTTGGCCAAACAAAATCCAAATATCGGAGAAGAAATACGAGGCTATAAGCAATCATGCATATAAGAGATCAAAGAAACTCAAATAACTTTCATGGATATAAAAAGATATATCTGATCATAAACCCAAAGTTCATCGATCCCAACAAACACACCGCAAAAGAGTTACATCATATGGATCTCCAAGAGACCATTGTATTAAG